>NC_048907.1:104952-172791 GCF_011077185.1 Oxyura jamaicensis | reverse complement strand
CGGGGCAGCGGAGGGGACGCGGGCCTCTCTGCCGAGCGCAGCGCGGGGACGGCCCCTCGCTGCGCGCCGGGCTGCGGAGCGCGCGCTCGGTCGGCTGCCGCCTGGCCCGGCTGTCGGGGCGCCGTCGGGGCAGCGCCTCCCGAGCGAGCAGCCCGGTGCGAAAATGCCGTGGAGAACGCTCACTGCAGCAGGCGCTTGCTTTTCATCTTTGTTTCCTTCTGGACGTCTGGTTCTGCGTGCACTGCTGTGTTCGCATGCCCAATACGCCTGCTCTTGGAGCTCTGTGAAGTGATTCCTTCTTATGAAAGCTTCTCTTGACTTTTTCATCGGATAAATAATGTTTGTGTTTATCAGAATGCAACTGTTCTTTTCTTTACTCTGTTTGAAGCTCTTGAAGTGCTTATCAAATGTCTTTGTAGTCACTTGTAATTGTTGACTTTTTTTTTGCCTTTGGCTAAGTAAAGAAAAATGACTTAAATGGTGTTTTAATAAGTTTGACTGTTAAGCAGTTGCTAGTAGCAGTCCGTATTAACACCTGCGGAGTTCAGTATATGTATGCATACACACGTGTGTATATATATAATAAAAAAAAAATCTAGTGGCTAGTAAGCTCTAAAAACTAGTAAAACGCTAAAACCGCATATACATGAGTCTCAAAAAAACCCTCTGTAAACTCAACTCTTTAACTTTGGGGAAAGCAAGAGACACTAAAGTTTCACTATGTGTCAGGTGTTAGTGTTAAGAATAGAACAGAGACTGTTTACTGAGGTCATAGTTTTCTTGAGATTGTAGGTGAAAGTGGAGAAAAAAAATACACTCTTTGTTCAAGAGTCATGTTTGAATAACTTTAAGGAGATATATTAAATTGAGTTTTGTAGGCTTGTTATGTGTAACATCAACCATCTGCTTCCTCTAATACCTGAACAGACAGCCTCCAAAATAGGGAAGACTAAAAAGATTTACCAAATTATGTGGCAAATCTTTTACAGTCATTTACCACTCAATAATCTGTTTTGCTTGTTCATCTGTACATTTGCTAGATAACATACTTACGTCATGTACAGCCTGTTTTTTTTTTTTTTTTTTTTGTCTTGTGCCACGGGGTATGCTAGCTGTGTTTTGGTGTTTTGGAGAAGAGAAAATGTCAAACATTGCTCCAGAGCAGCTAGACTAAATAACTATCAGTTGCATTTTCACCACTGATGTTTTAGATTACACATCGCATCCTTGTCAGTGTCAAGCTTCCTTCATCTCCTGAAAGTGAATTTTTCAGAGCCAAATTTTTCAGAGCCAAAACTCACAGACATTTTCACAATGTTGTCTTGCCTCTGCTTTTCAGCTGAGCTGTATATTTATGAAACTGTGTGAATCTGCTGGTTTGGATCATCATTTAAAGCTCACTGTGACATTTAGAAAGGGATTGTGAAGCTCATGGTATTAAGAACCTGTTCAGCAGTGGTACATCAGTCAGTTAAGCGAGCGTCTCTTGGCCCCAACCATTTTGTCAATGCACATGGCTCTTTCAAAATGTGTTTTTCATTAAAATGAAATATTAGAAATTCTTGAAAATCAGGCACGCATTAAAGAATGAATCAAAGGAATTGTGGTTTTTGAACTACACAAAGACTTACTTTAGCTTATGTTAATAACATCATTTACTCATTGGTGTTGAAAGTCTCTGAACAACAAAAAACTTAAAAAACAACGCACTTTCAGCTTTTGATAGGTCACACATTCACTCTTAAACTGGTTATTGGTCAGATTCCTATCCAACAGTGGCATGCTATTATATTGTTTCTCATGTTATTATGACCAAGTCTTATTAGGGTCAAGTGTCTACCAGAATAACTCTTCAGAGAGATGAAATGTTCATATGCCTTCTTTAATGTGGCCACAGTGTGTATTTGGCAAACTCATCCCTACGTTGCTGTGTCAGCTGGTCCTTAAACTGCTCAAAAGTCTAACTGTCTCAGTGGTATCTGGCATACTGGAATATTTTGTGTTTCTTGGGGCAAGATCTTGGCATTAGTATGGTTGAGACTGGAAATTGGAAACTTCTGATTAGAGAGTGATTGGTTAAACAAGACTTTATTGAAACCTCTAAAATGAAATCATGACCAATGAAGTCCTTAGAGTTGAGACTTCTTGCAGCACTCTGACCAAAAGCTCAGATGCAGTTCTGTGTCAAACTGGATGCTACATGACCACAGACTTATAGTGCAAGGACAGTAGGCATCACTGATTTGACTAGCAGTGCCTCTTTTGCTTGGAGAGGGATTATATATCTCAATTCTGCTTGTACAGGGCAAGGTTCTGTTCCAGTTGCTTGTTCTGTCTGATAGCTAAGGTGTGGAACATCAAAAGCCTTGTTGCTTGCAAAATTGTTGTTATGATGATACTGGTCAGGTGAGGTGCTGGGAAAAGAGGATTGAACTTAGTCTTTGTTTTGGATTGCATAAAAAATTCTGGGTTATTAAAAAATGATACACATTCATTGTTGTTAATTCTCTAAGTCTTTCTTTTTGCTACTACTCCCTTAGGTATGCTGCTGAATACAGTCGTATAGATGGTTTACCAATATATACATTTTTTAAAGAGAAGCAGCATGGAGGAAAGATTTAGGAATACTATTCATGGTTTTTCATGTGTGATAAAAGTTTGGGTTTTGGTTGATTTGTTTCTGCTTGGAAGCCTCAGTAGGGGAATAATGAACTTCAGGTAGCCATTGAACAGAAGTGACATATGGATTACATGATCTCTGTTTTTTTATATTTTTTGTGCTCAAAAGTTAACAGTTTCAGGAGAACAAGCATAGCTCTGAGCTTTAAGCTCCAGAAAGAAAACCTCTTGCAGTCGTTCCTTATAGCAGTGCCACTGCCCGTCTTCTTCCAGTTGCAGAAGATGGGGAAGCTTAGAACTAGACTGCAACACCATGTGCCTGTGTGTTCCTTTCTTCAGTGTGCCTCCCACCCCTTATTTACTTGAATAACTTTTGATCTTTCATCTGTTTTCTCAAAATGCAAAAATTGCTAAATTGCCAGGTAGGCTTTTCACTCCAAAGTATTAGCAGAGTTTTTACAGTGTCGAAAACAGTGACTTGAGATAACTGTGTGGATATGTAGAAGTCTGGCAATAATCACAGGAGACTGAATCAAGGAAATGCTTGTGTCCTTTGAGAATAGAAAACAACCCCCCAAAAAAACATTATTTTTTGCTTTATTTTGTGAGCAGGCAGGTTAAGTTTCTTTCTTCTTGCTTGAGGTGACTGCCTGAAGGCCATTCAAACTGAGGAAGTGGAATTACTTGTGGCTTGGAGTCACAGCCTTGTTGGATGTTTTCTTTGCTAGTTATGCTCTTAGAATATGAAGACAACAGTGACTGATTTTATGTTAGTTTTCATACCTTAAATGTAAAGCACTGGCTTCCAGTAACGGTCCCAAGGACATCAAGGATAATATATTTATCTGATGAAACTGATTTCCTGGTACCTGTTTGGAAGGCTCAGGTTTGCATTGCAATCATGTCTTTGGAGTGGAGTATGTTGGAGTTGAGCAGTCATTGAAATGTGGCAGTATCTTTCTGACCTAAATAACTGACACTGTGGATAATTAGAATAGGATGAGGGGAAAGGCTGTTAAGCATTTACTGTGTTTCTCTATTTTTGTACACAGAGGGAAGACCTAGAATGTTTCTGCTTTGTCTTATATGAGAAGCTGCACTAGGTTATGGATTTTGTTCTCTCTGATCTTAGTCTTTGATGTTGTGAACAAATCCTCTCACTGGGCAAATGCTGCAAGGCAAATGAGATGTCCATGACAATGTCTGAAAAGCCATTGAATGTGAACACTATCCTGCTTGAGCTTGTCATTTGAACTTCTTTCAGACAGAACTGAGTCCCATCACCATTCTGAAGGCCTGACCAAAGTTAAGGAGTTAACTTTAAACAGGTAATTAGGCTGAATCATGGATGGAAGAGACTTAATAGCTGCTGTCTTTATAAATAAGTAAGTAAATGTCTGAGCTTCCATAATACTTGTTTCCTGTTTTATTTATTTTTTATTATTTTAAATAAAAGCAATTTAATTCCACCTCCTTTTTGTTTATAATAGCATCGGGTGTGTGTCTGTTGCTATGTACTCAGAGCAGCGAATAATTTCTGTTTGTTGCTTTGCTGTTTTATGGATCAGAAACCTTGTCTAATCTAAGCTTCAGTTTTCCTTTTGTTTTCTGGTTATCATTGTACCTTAGTACAGTGTACTAACTACTTAATCTTGGCGCTTAAGTCTTAACTTGAGTTATCCAGCTGGTGGAAACAAAACTCTTCTATACTACAGCCTTGCTACATGCTTGGAATAGCAAAATATTTTGCCAGTTCTAATCGTACATTTTCTAAAATCTCAGTTCTTTAAAACATATAAGTAGTTTTGAAGCCTGAACTGGAGATTTCAAATTGTTCTCTGAGTTGGCAGGGCTTGTAATCTCTCTCTGTTTTGGAAGAGTGTTGATAGGTGAATAAAAGATTAAAAATGCAGGTTTAGTGCTCTGGACCTCGTGCTACTTCTGCTGCAGTTTCTGCTGTGTTCTGTGCCTCATCTGAGCTTGGTTGGTGCTTATTCTTCAGTAGTTGGACAGAAGAATGAAGATTGCCCACACCCAGAGTTTTGTGGCTGCTTTCAGGGCTGGGGTCCCATACTCTCTTGCTCACTACCTGTTAAGTTCTGTGCTGTGAAAGGAAGACATTTTTTGTGTGAATGGAATGAGTAGTAGCACTACAGGTGCTACTAAGTGTTCTGCAGGAGAAGGCGAAGATGATAAAGGAAGCATAATTCATATTTAAAATAGGCAGTTGTTGAGGTAAAGATATGCACAGCTTTGGCACCTGGACAGCCTTTAGAGTGTGTAACGCAAAAGCAGTTTGCTTGCAGTAAAGGTATTGTAGTGGGCTTGATTTCAGATTAGATTAGCCTGGCCGTTTCACTGTTTCCATCCTTTCCTCTGTTCCCTCCACCCACTCCTCTTTTTTTTTTTGAAGTTTCCACCATGCTTTAGTCCATCACATACTGTGGTGCACCGTAGTACTTGGGGAGAGCTGAAGACAGCCCATCAAAGTGTTTTGCATAGGTTTCTTGTTCTCTTACACTGTTGTGTTTTGATACTGCGCACTGTCCTCATGCTGTGAGCTCCAAATGAGTTATGTCATTGCTGCTTTAATTTACAAGAGGTTGGCTTTCTCCTTGGCTTCTGAACACAGTATTATAAAGAAGGATCATTGTATTTATTATGTATTAATGAAGGATCATTATATTTATCACAGTATTGCAATATCCAAGATATCTCTTGGAATGGGGATGAAAGTGCACGATAACTCCTGTGCTAGCTTTCTGCTGTTGCGTGATGTCTACTTACAGCTATAGTGCTTTGCTTTGAGAATCCTGTACTTGCAATATCCCATTAAGGTATACTGCAACACTAAGAGAATGTAAGAGGCAAGGCTCAAAGACCATGCTGAAAAGGGACATTTGGCTGTTTAAACCTTCGCTGAGCACATCATGCTCTCTTCGTCCATTGGATAGTTTCACACCTGCTTTCATAACTTCCACAGAAAGAATCATCTTATGAAAATAATATAAGGCCAAAATTATCATAGAGTTTTAAGGGCTGATAAATAGTATTTACCGAGTTAAAAACTTTAAACTTAAAATCCTTACACATATAATTAATTAGAGCTTGGAGCATAAGGGTACCAGCAAAAACTGTTTCTCAATGAGTCTAAGACAATAATAAATAAATGTTTCTAAGCATTGCTACAGGGGGAAGGGTTGTCCAAAACATAAGGTACCAAATTCAGTGGTGAATTGCTGTTTCTGGAGTGTCTGTTGTAGTGGCTCAGAGCTACAGCAATACTTGAATCCTTCTTCCAGAGCCTTGTCAGCATTCAAGGCTGAGACAGTCACTTGAGGGCAAGGTAGGAGACACCGTATAAGAAAATGAGGTAGAAGGTATCAAAGTACGGACACAAAGGTACAATGGAAAGAGCAAAAATTGCTTATGTGACCTATATAGAGGAATAAAAATGAAGTAAGTTAAGAAAGTAAATAGAAGTGGAAACCTTCCAATGCTGGATACTGAACTCAGGCCAACTAGTACAATTTCTGTTAATTTCTAGATAAAGGTGGGGAATATAATGGAGGAAAATGTCATTTGTGGTAGTTCAGGTAACTTTTTCAGCATAGCTCATAAGTTTAGTTAAACCTCTGCACAGCCTTTTAAGGTCTGCATTGTTGTGAAATTTGTGCTAGTTGGCGGAATGCTGACTGCTTCCTCTTCCATGTACTCTTGTTACACATTTGGGAGGTGGAACTAAGAAGAAATCCCAAAGATGAGAGACACTCAAAAATTATTAAACATGGAGCCTTTTGGAGAACTTTTTTCATTTATATGTATATATGTTAAGACTGTATGTATGTGAATATAATGGTTTAGATGTAATTACATCTTTCTTTGTAGTGTTACCAACCCTTGTGGCCAGCTGTGCCCCACGGATAGAATTGGCACATGCTCTCTCTGAGCACACCACTGGTGGTTGTGATTATGGGACAGGGTAACTTTGTTTTAATTGCTTTGTCTAGTAAAGGCCTTCTGAAATTTTTCTAGGTGAAGCATGTAGAGGTCATGATTTGGTGTGGCATAACTTGGTAAGAAAGAAATGCAGGCAGCTTTTCTCTAAGCAGATCTTATAGGAAAGTTTTGAGTAGTTGTATAAAACCATTGATTAGCATACATAGTAATTTTCTTCCAGTTTATACCATCTTGTGGTGGAGCATGTATTTAAAAATGCTCCCTTTTTTATTTCAGTTCTCTAGTCCATGTTTTGGAATTTCAAAGTGAGGCCCTTCTGGACCAAAATAACTTTCATAAACATAGTTTTTCAAAGTGTGAATGCTTCCAAGAGGCCAGCATCTTATAGGTTAAGGAAAGGTAACATCTGGAGGCAGTAATCTCTTGTATCGGTGAGATTTCTTTAGCCAGTTATGTAAGTGGCATGTGTATTTGCATTAATACTTAATATATTAAAAGTGCTCCATTTAGGATGTGTTAAATATTAACTCGTACATATTATCTCTTCTTTTGGGCATCTTCGCTTCAGTATACACATGTGGTCAGATCAGAGGTTGTTGTGCCTACATATGAAAACAGAATGAATGCAAGTTGAATGCTTGGCCTCATTTCTCATGTTTCCCACCTTGAATGGAGAGCCCTTCACATTAAAGAAGATAGGCAAAGGAAAAAGAGATTATTTTTAAACAAAGACATGTTTTGAAATTGTTATAACAGTGTCACAAGATTTACGTTAAAAAATAAATCAATCATTTTTCTGCATTTTTCTTGACTGCTTGACACTTGAACCAGAAATAACCAGGGAAGTGTGATCCTTTGGATACCAAGTAGGCTATCAAAATTTGTTCTTTACTGAACTTACACCATCGGTGAAGTTATGTTTATGGTAGGATTGAGTAGAAGTGCTTAGAAAATAGGGTTCTGATGTCTTAGAGTGTCCTCCTCATGGTGATGAACTGCAATCATTATTTTTTTTTAATTTCTTTTTCATGGTGCTTTAAAAGACTTTTGTTGCTGCATTTGACTTTAAGATGAGAAGCCAGTTTACAAAGGTTGATTAGGTGCCTGTTATGTTCCAGACACAAGTACACCCTTAAATATGCAGCTTGATACATGCTGACACTCTAGGCTTCCCAGACGCATGTTACTCTGTACATTGATGCAAGGATTTTTGTTGTTTTCTAAAGCTGCTGGCCAGCTTAAACGTTTTTTGTTGTTGTTGTTTTCTTGAGCTTAAGCTGTTTTATCATTTTGTATCATCTTTAGTAGTCAAACAAGCTGAAGAATCAGTGAGGAGGTGACTCTCCTGACAAGGAAGTAAGGGGCATGTTTTAGAGTCTGCAGTCATGATTTGAGTACAACTGTTTAATTATCTGTACAGGCATGCATGTTGCATGTATGTGCCTCCTGCTGTGAATTTATTGCATGTGCTTGGTAAGCAACTTTTGCAACACTACAATCAGAAGCATTTAAAAGTTGCTTTTGATTCAGGAAAGACCCTAGTTTGCCCAGTTTCTGCCAACATCTGTTTTCCTAATACAAGCCTTTTGATGCTTGCCTGCTTTAAAAAAAACAAAAACAAAAAGTGTATTAATTTTGGGTGGGAAAAATCCTTCTCCTTTATTTCTCTCTCCTCCCCTCCCCCCCCAGCACAGAAGAGACTCCAGACAAACCTTTCAATGAATTCACCTTTGGAACTGAACAGTCCACTTTGGTGACAGATTAAGAGAAGTGTGGATTTGGAAAACTGACTTGGAATTATAGATATTATTCTGTTTCTTTTTATATACCAATGGGTCAGTTCTCCTGAAAGTCTGTAGTTCATGGAGAAGAATCTATTTTAAAGGCTGTGATTTATTTACTTATTTTCTGTAGAGACTGCTCTTGAAGATTTATTTCTTTGGGCCTGGCTGTATGGTGGCAGTTGCAATTAAGCCCTGACAGGTTCTACCTAAATAGTAGTAGTAGTAGCAGTGATAACAATATAATCTTGATGATGAAATCTGTAGCTCCTAGAAGAAATGTCAATATTATATATATAGTTATATATAGTGTGCTAGTTGTGCACACTAATGCTCTCTGTTCCTTCTCCACTGAAGTTTTATCTGTTCTTGCTGGTTTTGGAGATAAGAATAGTGGTTGGGATACTCAATGTAGCAGTTGCTGCCTTTTTTCAAGCAGATTGGCATTTCTCCTAAGGCAGCATCTAAAGCCCATTGATGGTATGTACTCTGTAACAGGAAAGCATATTGGTTCCCATTCCAGTGTTGTACTTTACAATTGTCCAGCATACTTTCCCATACCGGTTTTGTATTTATTTAGAAGACCTTTAGAGCACATACTGTCTAGCATGCTCTGATGGTAAAGGGTAAATGAACAGCTTGTGGTCTAGATGCCAAGCTGGCAGACATCCTGAATGATGTGTAGCAAAGCTGAGAGCTGATAAATCAACCTGTGAAACAGAGCCAGAGAATGCTGTTGAGTTTAGTGCTTAATAGGAGCCAAGGACTATAGACCTCTTTTTACTCAGAGGCAAGGTATTCCCTGTCTGGTAGCTGGCTGTGTTTTGTCTGTTTAAATGATAGTATCTTCTGCATCCCAAGACCGTGTCTGAGGGAAAGACGTTGTAGAGTAGTTGATGTGAAAAAAAATCTCAGCCGTTTTCTTATTTGAGAAAACTCTGTTGCCAGAGCTCCTCCTTCCCCACCACATTTATAACTTTCAGTGATCTCTTTTTAAGGTTTGATACATGGAATTTACAGATATTTTTCTATAGGGGGTTGCAGTGGCTCATTGGGATAAATTTCTCAACCATGTGTATTTTGCGTATATTCAGTTAACTCTGGGAGCTGAGTCTCTCCAAGTAACTGAAGTCAAAGAAAGAGATCAGGTCTCCATTTGTCTACCCCTTTTGCCATCTTCAGACAACCATGGGAAGATCCAGGAGATCTGAAGTCTTTCAGACAGGTTTAGTATTAAGTATAGAACCCTGATGTGGAACTCTGATACATTTGCTCGTGTGTGTATGTGTGATGTATGCAGTACAATTAAAGTAAGGTTACACAAAGATGAGACCAGGAAAATCTTATATATATTTTAAGACTGCGCAAGTATTTGTTCCAGGGCTTGGATAGGAGTGTGTTTGAAGCTTAGAGACACACACCAACTGTGCAGGTAATATGGGAAGAAACTACCGTCCGTGTCAGCAAGAGGTCTGAAGTGTTCTGAAAGAGTTAAGTTCTAATTAGCTCACTCATAAGGTATTTAATATCCTTATTAAACTCAACTGCTGGTTCACTTTTTTTTTTTTTTTTTTCTTATGGTGAACAAAATTTCTTGAAGAGCTGAGCCTCTGCTTCTCAGATCAGAGGCTCACATGTTGAAGCTGGCAGTGCTAGAGGCTAGTTCCTATCTGTGTGACAGCATTTTTAATTTAACAGGACCGGCTTTGATGTGCTCAAATATTTATAGGAAGCTTCAGATCACTGCAGTATGTATTCTTTTTAACTGGAGCAGAAGTTCCTCCTCACATAACAAACTTTCATTCCCTCCGTTTACTCTCGGGTCTCTTTTGGATTTGCATCCATCTGAGTAGTTTTATGTTACAAAAATACTGTTTATGTGGGGGAGGAGCCACTTGATTTCCCTTCTACTCTTTGCAGTTTTGGGGTAGTCCAGTTACTGCCTTTTAGCTTCTTGTTGGAAGAGACAGATTTAGAAAAATAGAACTTAAGCAAAATACAGTTATCATGCAGCCTTCTCCCCTCGTCTCTGGGAACATTTGTGTATCCACAGGGGATCAGACCTGAGATCTGTTAGAGTCAGTCATCATGAGCCCTCTCAGGAATGCACAGAGGTGTTTCTTAGATACCCGAGGAAGGAGCTTTCAGATTAGTTTGTGGTTTGTGGTTTAAAGAGGAACTGAAACTTTGGTGTTAGGCTCTCAGTGGGAACTGATCAGAAATTACGGAAAAAAAAAAAGTTTTAATTGGAATTTGCCAGTTTTCTAAAAATGAACAATTCCACTCATATTTGAATGAAACTCTGATCAAACTCAGGCAGGAATCTTAAAAAAGATACCCATTCAGCTATCAGCTAATTTTTTGACTTAGCATAATTTTTTGACTTAGCAGCCTTTTTTTTTTTTTTTTTTTTTTTTTTCTCCTCATTAGCTTGCTGGACATACTGTCTCTAATTCTGAGGCCCTTCCAGCACCCGTGCAGACCAGGAAGTATCTCTGTCAGAGCTGGCACTGTAGGTCCTCTCAAAAATGGAAACATGGTGGGTTTGTTTTGCCACTTTTAGTAGTTTTGGTGTCGTAGAAAGGCCTGATTGTGGTTTGAATCTTTGCCTTGTTTATGGCAGAGGAGGAAGTGTATATGTCATATGAAAGGGTTTCCCCAGACTAGCTTTTGCAGTAAACTATTTCTTCCTTTTTCTGCAATGTTTCTGTTCTACTTTATCCTCCCAACTTTCTGTTGTGGATCTCACATAGACTGCCTTATCCCAGAGGAAATCTTGTCATGGTCAACTGGGACATGGAATCATAGAATAAAATCACAGAATCGTAGAATATCCTGAGTTAGAAGGGAAAGCAAAGCTTTGTTTTGTTTTGTTTTTCCTATAACTTTTCCATGTTGAGGCAGATTTCTGTATTTTGCTGTGCTGTGCCTTGTTTTTGTTGTGAACTTCACTGTGTTTTGTGTCATATGATCTCCTAATTAGAATTTTCTTCTCATATGCTTAATTGGGAACTCAGTTATTTAAGTAGCAGATTTTTCATGTAGATATTATGTCTTTCCACCTTTTTGATGGTAACTTGTTTTAAAGCATTGCCTACAGTGAAAAAAAAGTTTGTAAATTTAGATGTTCCTGCTATAGAAGCTCTTTCTTGGTACAGCCTATTCTAGTTCAGCAAATGAAATCAATTATGTCACTGCCTACATAGCTAAATAGTGACAAGAATCAAGCACAGGAGAAGAGTGCTTGATTATCCACACTGCCTGCATGTCTATTTGATGCAAATAGTTTGCTCAGAGAGTATTGTGTCTTATTAGGGAAATTCTGCGGGGAAAAAAGACCTGTAACGTACTAACGTAGAGTTTCTAAAATATACTAATGAAGTGAACTTTACTAACATACAAAACTGGGCAAAGATCTTGGTATTGCTTCTTCTAGAAGAAACAAAACAGAACAAAACAAATTGCCTATGGCATCTAAATACTACTTTTTCATGGTTAATTTTAAGGGAAGAGCTATTTAGAAAGTGAAGCAGCTGTGTAGTGTCTTCAGGAAGTCAGCGTCATTTGTGTGCATTCTACTGATGCTGGTACGAAGTTCTTGTCTAAATTATGCGGCTGCTGTATTACAATTTTCAGTGCTTGCATCTAGAGATGGATGGATGTGATTGTCACTTCATTTTTTCTGTCTTGTAAGACAGGAAAATTTCTGAAGTATTAAAATATTCAATGCTTTTGTCTCTGAGAAGGATTTATCCAGAGATCACAGTTTAGTTTTAGTTTGGTTTTGGTAGAGCTTTGGTAAAGCTGTAAAAAAGCTGGACCTCCCTCCTACCTCTGGCATATGGTACTATTGTAGTCAAAAATAATTATAGAATACAAAAGAAACAAAATGCGAGCTCTGTATGGCATGTGTGAGATTTTTAACCAGCTCTGCAATGTTTTCTGAGAAAAAAGAAAAATACCCTGAGTATTTGGGTAGTTTTTTTGAGGTTTTACAGTTCATACAGAATTTACATATTACTTTGAGTCTAGATCCGGTAACCTCTTAAAAGACATTTTTGGATGCTTACAAACTTAGAAAGGATACTTTTATCCAAAAAAAGCTCTTACTAAGATTGAAGAAACAGCTCTAAACTTACGTCACTTAGGAATGAGCAGTAATACCAAGATTGTGACTCAAACAGTAACTTGATTGCCACCTGAAGTTTTAACTTTCAATATCTTTGTCAACAAAAGATGTATTGTAATTAAAAAACTAGTATGCCTCTTCAAGGCTGTGAGTAGAGCTTCTTTTGAAATAAGTTTCTCAGGAATTTCTGATGTATGTCCCTTCCCATTCCAAATAACCCATACCAAAATTTCAGTTAAAAGGACAGTAGAAAGCAGAAAGGGATATTTTCTTCCTTGTCACTTCTCAACATGGAAATTAATAACAATCTGTATCTAATACTAAGATGGAACTGCAAGTCAAACTAAAAAAAAATATTTCTGATTTTTAGCTTTGTAGAACAAGATTTTTAATTTCTGTGATTGTTTTACTGTGCTGGTTTAAGATCAGTTTTCAGGGCTGATGGCTGCCATTGACATCTCTGTGCACTTACCTGCTTTTTTTTCCACAAGCTTTCTTTTGTACAGCCTATTGCAGAATGATTACCTAAACAAAAGAGGTTGAGCTGCTGCACTGTAAGTTGCCATCCATGAACTGAAAGGCTAGCACATTATATGCTCACTCTTCCAATTCCCCACTTGAAAAGTAAAATGTCAGTCTGAAGCCACCACATTTTCTTTTCTAGCGATTATTTTCTTACTTGAGCTCACATCTCTGGAAAGAGCTTTGGGACTATAAAACCTGGTTTTGTGGTAGTAACTCAGATTAAATTGATACCTACCACCTTTTCAAATGAGCAAACTCCTCTTGATAGAGCTTGCTTCCTCTATGTGTGGTCCTATGTCACAACCAGCATCATTGTTAATGTTCTGTAACTGAGACAGATGTCTCCTCGTCCTTGTTCCAGGGCCTGCTGGTCCCTCCTTTCTGCTGAGCAATCTTGCCTGACATCATCAAGACCAGAGGAAAATTTGCTAAAAGGGCCCAAATGCTCCTAGGGCTTCTGACACATGAATATCCCATGATACAAAGGATGGGGGAAGAAATGGGCTTCTCTGTATAAAAAGTCTGCTTTTCCTTACTCTTTTCCTGCCCTTTTCAAAAGTGATTTGAAATAGTATCAAGTGTTCAGGGGCTGGATGGACTTAAATAAATTCTTACACTAACACAGTGTTCTGTAGAGGAGTGCTGTGCTTGTGACCACACTGTCTGTCTCAAGGTGCAGCTTTCATGGTAAAGAGGTTATGTTGGGGAAGAATCGTTACTGTGCTCATAGCAGAGACCTTGGTCCTATCAGCATCCGTATTTAACTATTGGCACAAATGAGAAGTTTGTGTTCTAATTGTTTAATTGTTCCTCCAGTTTCCAAATCTGCTTCTCAAGTGACTATATTTTTAGGGATGTTTCATGATCTGAAGTCATTGATGAACACATATGCAAGCAGTAGCTGGAGCCCCTGTGGCTGAGCCAATGAGTCCACATCTTTATAATATATATATATATATTTTTCTTGGGTTATTCAAATGGTTGTAACCTGTAAGGGAACTAAATAGTAAGTGCTGCACTTGACAAATGTTGCTCTACCTTATGTTTAGAGAAGGAATGGACTGTGGAAAATTCTTCTACTTTAGAACCTCCATCTCATGAAGGTTGAGCATCTCTTATGATCCACAGCTTTTCTGGGCAGCCTATTCCAGTGTCCTAAGTTATAGTCAGTCTCTTTGAATTGGAATTGGTGAAGCTAGGGAAAAGGAGGGAAAGTATTAGGAGGTGAAGCTAGGGAAAAGGAGGGAAAAGTATTAGGAGGGAAAGCTAGGGAAAAGGAGGGAAAAGTATTTGCTCCCTATGTAAGCAATGTGACATACTGTTGCTGATAAAGATATTGCTAGTTAATAATCTCCTATATAAAGACCATTGCTGGGTTAGATTCACAGAATCATAGAATGGTTTGAGTTGGAAGGAACCTTAAAGATCACCTAATTCCAACCCCCCTGCCATGGGCAGGGACACCTCCCACTAGATCAGGTTGCTCAAAGCCCCCTCAAACCTGGCCTTGAACATTTCCAGGGATGGGGCATCCACAACCTGTCCCAGTGCCTCACCTCCCTCTGAGTAAATAATTTCTTCCTTGTATCTAATCTAAATCTACCCTTTTTTAGTTTAAAGCCATTACTCCTTGTCCTATCACTTTGCTCCCTGACACAGAGTCTCTCCCCAGCTTTTCTGTAGGCCCCCTTTAGGTACTGGCAGGCCACTGTAAAGTCTCCCCGGAGCCTTTTTTTCTCCAGGCTGAACAACCCCAAGTCTCTCAGCCTGTCCTCATAGGAGAGGTGCTCCAGCCCCTTGATCATCTTTGTGGCCTCCTTTGGACTCATTCTAATAGGTCCAAATCCTTCTTGTTCTGGGGGCCCCAAAGCTGAACACAGTTGCACTGCCTGGGAAACTGAAGGATATGTTTTAGCAGCTGTACTGTCCAAGTGTTGCTGAATCTTGAAATCTAGTTACTATAAACATATTCCCAATAAATATGCTGTATTCTTCAAAACAAAATATATAAATTGATGCTATATATGCTGGAGATTAATGCTGATCACACTCTTAAGAAGACAGAATTCAGACCTAGATTAGAACTAGCTGGTCAGTTAGGAAAGGTTGAGAGAAGTAGTAGAAGTCCTCGATATCCATCAAGGGAAGGTTGTGGGGAAGGGATCTTCACTTTTTTATAGCGTTCTTGCCAGAAAGAAAATAACAAGACACTCATTATAATATAGAGAAGACTAACAATCATTAGAACAGAGAGGTCCTAAAGCAGTCACTGGGTGTATAACAAGCTGTAAAAAGTGAACAGCTGGAGAATACCCCGTAGCACTTTTTCTGCCTTCAGAGGCTGTGGTAGTTAGGACTACTCTGCTCTAAGGAGTGGCTCATGAACTGTATGATAGAAGACTTTAATCTTTGTATCAGCATGGTAATGTGGCATATCCATGCGCAAATACAGTTCTCCACTTCTCAGCACAGAATAGCATCTCTTGGTTTGAAAGAGAATCTAAAAATGAATTAACTTTTTTTTTTTTTTTTTTTTTTTTTTTCTTCCAGTTTGTGCAAATCACCACATTCTCTGCATCAGAGAGGAGGGTATGGCTTTCTTTACATATCCAAAATTAAGCCAGTGCTAGAAGAATATAGCAAGTTAAAAAAAAAAAAAAAGGCTCTTCAGAAATAAAATTACTTATATTTTCTTACATTTGCAGTTATTTTTTTGAAAAAAGTGCAGGCATATTCACTCTTTCTGCATCTTAGTTCTTAAGAGGATCTATCTTATCATATAATCATTTTGATATATCATAGCATATTAATACCATATTAATATGATATTAATATATATCTATATATTTATAGATATATATATGCTATATATACATATATTTATAAATAATATGACATATTATATCAATATTATATATATAAATCATATAAAAAGCATATAATCATTTTGAAAGCAATTAAGAATGGGCCATTTGATTGGGACTTCATGGGTACTTTTAATTTTTTTTTATTATTATTATTTTTTTTTTTTTTACTGTCCATTTATAAAACTGTCAATAAAGTGTCCTTGCAGAATGAGGGATGACTGTTAACAGTGAACTAGGTGAATTATTGCAAGATGAACGAACTGGGTTAGAACAAAACAATCATGCTCTCCTTTGTTAAAGGTGAGCGTATGCTGCCTATCTGAAGTGCTAGAAAGTATAGCTTTTACATTACGCATTTTGTAGTACGATATTCATAATAATGTCTTCTGATGTTGGCTTATTGCTGTCTGTGCTTAGCTGGTAGGGAATTGTATCTCTGATGTTAAGACTCTAGCATCATATTTCTATTACTGAGGTAGGTAGTGGATGAATAAACTTCATTCAAGCTGTGTAAAACTTAGCAGCTAATTCTGGTGAAAAAAGCAGTGCTCCCCTGCTGTCCTCCAGAGATCGAGATAGCTTTTCCAAGCCTACTTTATTGTTCTTCAGGTGGAAGTAACTGGCACTTCCTGGGGGATGGGGAGAAACAACTTTCTGAAGAGGGGCTCCTTCAATGACTGTAGGCTGGGATGTATCATTTCCGCAGCTGCAAGCATCATAACAAGAGCCCTGATGGATAAGGTTTGAAAAGAAAGGGAAAATGATACAACTGGTAATTGTATAGGATGCTAAGAAAAGGGGGATGTGAAGCTTATAATAGCGATTAGTGTACTGTTCAGAAGAAATGAGATGTAGCCTTTTGCATTACAACTGTGCTATGGTTTATTCTTCTGAGCTATGTTTGGTCCTCTATGAGTCATTCTCAGAAAAGAGGTGGGATTGTTGCTGCTCTTGAAAAGCTATCTGAAATTTGCATGCACTGTTTCTGAAACAACTTCTACACAGGGCAGCAAACACTTGGTACATTATCCTCAAGTCTATCTTAATTTTTTTCCCCTTCTCAGGGGATTATTAGAACGTGTCTAAGTGACCTAAAGAACATTTCTGCTCATATGTAAGTGGTGCACTGTTTGTTTAAGTTGTGGGAGTATTGCTACCCTAGCTTTCTTTTGAATGTGACATGATGTGAAAATAAAGCTTATATTAATAAATCAAAACCAACCCCCAAAATGAAACTGATGCAAGACTGGAGAAGATGGAAACTTGGAGTATTCAAGCAATATACTTCTAAAAATACAGTTTGAAATGGACTGTACAAAGGAAAAAGCCCGTATCAGAGGTCTTTCTTGAACAGGACATGGTGGAGGTCTTTGACCTAATTTAAACAGGACCCTTAATGTTTTCAGCTGAGTAGATGCTGGGGGGTGGGGGATGGGGGGTGTGTGGGGGGGTGAGGTTCTGATGGAATGTTCAAGTGCCCAGTCTTGAAGGGATTGAATAAATAGTGGGTGTCTGCCTTTTGTCTTCCTTTGGAGTCACAGCATTGAATAGTGCATTGAATTTGTATAGTGCATCTGAAATAAGACTTGTTTCTGGTGTAAGATGACAGTTTATATCTGTTTCCCCTCTATGAGTAAGCAGGCAGCATAAATGCCTTATTTCTTCATATTTCTTTCTCTTTCTGGTGACAATTTTCAATATACATGTGGATATTTTTGATAGAACATTCTGTTTACTTGAGAGAATCTAAGCTGTAACTCTTACAAATTCTTGATACAAAGGTGTATTAGAGTTTGCAGTATTTTGTTTGGAGAACAGTTTCAAGGATGTGTTGCATCCTTGACGTCAGATGTGTTACATGACATTTAAATTCACGGTTCTGTAGAAAGATACTTGCAAGTATTTCCTGTGAACACTGACGTAGAAAACAGGAAAAAATGATAGTAAACCTCTAATTCAGAATAAATCTCCACATAACTGATCTTTGTATTCAAGGGGAAAGAATGAAGCTTTGGTTTGTTTTGAAATGTGATGCTTTTAGACTTACAGAGGATGTACATGATACAAGCTAGTTGCCCTCATTATTATATTTGATACAGAGGTGTAGTAAGAGGGAATCGAAGAGAGGGAGAATTTCTTACATGTGTTGCTCCTAAGTGCCATGTTTAGTATAACGTCTTATCTATAATGTTTTGTGATGGAGCAGGTCTAAAAGGGCATTGAAGGGAATTGGCAAGATGTTCTACAATCTTGGCATTCTTAGCCCAGCCCTGTTATGCATGTCATGTGCTATAATCACTGGTGGCTGAATCATGGTTAACCTTCGTGATGATTTTACAGATGGGACTATTTCAGTAGTTCCAGTATTTCACAAATAAGTTAATTCCAGATGGGTTGCAGGCAGAGAAACTAGGGTTGGTATTTCTCATATCAAGAGACGCTACCTTTTGTGATTAAGGCAAATTAGTACTGTGCCCTTCATAAAGGTTTAAAGTCAAAGTGATGGATTTGACAGATAGAATTAAAGTTCAAATAAAGCAGATCCAAAAGTTAGCTACTTGGGCATGCACATCTCAAAGTTACAGCAAGATTTACATACTTTAGCTCTAGTGTTGCATAAAGAAGGTATCTCCTGCATAAACAGTTGCATCAGCACAGTAACATGTTAGCATAATAGACTTCTGCCCTCCAGTAGTCTTGTAGCACATACATAATCACGTGCTGAAAGTTTGTCATTAACTTTCATTGTATTGCGGTTCTTGTAATGCGAAGTGTTCAGCTGCCCCCTTTCCCAACCAATTTGCCCAAACCAAGTTTCTGAAATTGTAATACAAAATTTCCAGCTGCTGCTTGGATAGAAGACCTTTCCAGAATGAAATTGTTGGCAAAGTCATAGCTTCGTTTTCTCACAATTAAATATTGAAACAATCTTTTAATTTTCAAAATATGACCTAATGGCATTTTTGGGCCCAACTCAACCCCTTGCCTATGTAACCTGTGCAAAACAGTTAATCTGTATAGCTTTTTTTTTTTTTTTTTTTTTTTTTCCACCCATAATAATTAATCCATTCATAAAGACTGCCTGTGTAAACTTAATACTGCTTCCAGGTAATGGGTGGTTTCTCCTGACATTATCAAATATTTTGGAGTCTGTCCTGCCTGCACTTGAGCACTGGTAATGCTTGGAGCATGAGAATCTATCTTCAGTACCATGTTTGACATGCAGCCTCAGACATTACTGCATGACATTCAAATTCGCCGTGACTTACTTTCTTTTGTAGCTCTCAGTCCTAGCACCAAAGTGTCTGAAACAGTGATGACTATGTTTTCATGATACAGCTTGACTGAGTTGCCTCTGTTTTTTCTGTACAAGAAATGCTGTAGTGATTTACCCAAAGCTGTCCCAGTAGTCTTTGGAAGAAAGAATTAGAATTTTAGGGTCTCCTATCTGTTGAGTTGTGTTGTGTCTTCAGGCTGCTGGTGAGTGAATGGCACAGCTTTTGTAAACATTTACCAGTAGTTTTGAAGTAGTCTAGAAACTGGAACATTAAATATTTTCAGTTGGAATTCAAAATCCTGAATAACATAGAACTGGCTGCTACCTCCTTATGATCTCGTGTGAGTTACTTACCCACCTTTTGTAGAGAAAGTCTGTGAAGAAGTTACTTAGCCATGTGATTCAGATACACTAAGAATACACTTTAGCCAGTTTCATGTTTACATACAATTGTTTGACATGTAGCTTTTTAACCTGTAGTCAAATAAGGAGTTCTTACAGGAAGAAACTTCTGTAAATTTGTAACCCGTATTTCCTTTGTCTGTCCATTTTGCATACACAGACAGGTGTTGTAGATAAATATTAAAGAGAAATTAGTGTCTTTATCATAGTGAATGTTCACAGAGGGTCAGAATTCTGTGTGTTATCTTCAGTTCTGACTGTTCTTAACTTTGAAACCATGATCTTTTCTTTGCATTATAATCCATTTTGATATAGATCTAGAAACTATCCTGTAATGCAGTCTCTTGCATCTCAGTAGTCTGTATGCTAGATCCGTGGGCAACTAAAAGAAAAAGGAAAAAAAAAGCAGAAAACTAATCAGCTTTGTATACTGATAGTTATTCATGAACTGGCCAAAAGTTCATGAATTTTATTTTTGAAAAGTTTCTGAAGAAAAATGTAAGTTTTTCTTTGTGTTTCTTCTTGTAACTGACCAGTATGAAAGGTGTTGTTCTGTTCTTGCAACAGAATTTCTAATTTTTCTGAAGTTATGCTTCTCAGATCCATTTATGAAGAAAAAAATTGTATAGGTTTTCTGACAAATCTTAACCCCCAACCCCCTTTGTATGCAGGAGTTAGATTGGATGTTGGAGATTAGAGGTACCATTGTTATAAATAAATTTGCAATTTTAATGCAAAGATCTGTCTCTTACTGTATACACCGTAAAGTGACAGATATGAAGAGAAATATAAAACTGCCAATTTAGGAATAATTCAGACGTGCTGCTTTGGATTCAGGAATTTAAATTGATGTATTCAAAGCTGAAGTTTGAAGGCTAATGTGTTTATAATAGTCTTTGTCCCTGCATTTGTTGTCCCTGCATTTGTCGATACTTAAGAATTCAGCATGAAACTCCTTTCTTTCTGGACCAGTGGATACATTCGGAGACCAGTCTTCCCACTTCCTTTCCTGCTCCCCCACTTAAAAGTAATTCTCTGAGCACCAGAATGATGGGTCTGTGACTTCTGCTCTTTATCAAATACAAGTCTTTGGTGCAAGTGTATTTGCAGGGAAGGGGTGTTTTCAGTGCTGATGGAAGCATGCTGGGTCTGACCTCTTTCTGCATCTGGGGCCTGTCTCTGCTAGTAGGGCTGTGTGACAAGTCTTCTGCACCAGGATTGCAGTTAGGAGCTTTTGTAGTAAGTACAGTGATCATGACTGTTTTTCTTGTTTTCCTGATTTGAAGTTTAAAGGCAAATCCATAAAACTGTTTGCTAGACTTAAGTAGTTGATTTCATATTTTGGGGGTGAAAGGATGATATCTTTCCCAAAATATTATGTCATATGATGAATAAAATTGAAGATTTGTCTGTTCCAGTGCACTTCCAACAGTGTGATTGTTCTGGGAAGGTATTTTTAACAGTCAGTGGCTTGGAAAACTTTTTAAACAGTTGCTGCACCTAGCAGTGTCCTGAAACAGTTCTGTGTTAAATAACTTTTCATTGTCCTCTTCTCCTTGAATTTGTCTAATACTTTTTGAAACAACTTATACTTCTGCTGCAATATGTATAGCAATGAATGCTATGTTGCATTATGTAAAAAAAGTATTGCCTTGGCAATTGGTAATTTTTCAAATGTGCACTTAAAAAAAAAAAAATAGCAATTGCTGCTTTTTAATGTCACTTATGCCTCCTGGAGGAGAATGTTATTACTGAGGACTTACTTGACATTTTGCTGCACAGCACCTGTGGGTGGAAAGATAAAAGTGCCAGAAGGAAAGAGAAATGGGAGGGCAGAACCTGTGCAGAGTGAAAAATGCATATAGCACAGCATGAATCCTTCTGAAGGCCTTTGCGTACAAATGTTTTCCTAAGAAGCAGTGAAGCTGACTTCTCTCCAACAGCTGAAAGAGTGCCACCCAAGTAAGTCCCAAAGAAGTATTTGGGTCAACTTCAACATGTTTATTGCAAATACAAGCAGTTTTCACTTTAAAGCAACTAACACAGAATCAAAATCCCTAGACTGTGATGTGTTATTAGAAAATGTATTATAGTTGGTCTTACTGAATTGGTATAACTTCACCTGAGCCTAGCCACATCTTATTTGGTTTGTAACCAAGTATGTTAATCCCAACAGCCTACTTCTCAAGAGTGCTTAAGACAATGGCCATATCATATTATAGAAACTATTATAGAAACATACTTTCGATAGTTTTTTTTTTAAAAAAAAAAAAAAAAAAAAAAAACTTACATATCTGACTCATATTTTTTTCTAGTGCAAACAGAGACATAAAGGGCAAATTCTGAGTCAGCCAAGAATTTTGGAGTTCATCTCAGGAGAAGAGAGGAAAAAAAATGTAGATACACAAATAGGTTAAGTGGATTCTAATGTCAAATCTATAGCCAGACCTGTGCTTAGCATTTCAATTGATTTAAACTGAAATATGCCTAACTGGTTAATGAAATAGGGAAGAAAGGTGCCATGCAGTAGAAGAATAAACTGTTCAGTTGACAGCCAGTGAATGCACACCTAGACTACAAAGCCGTATCTATGCAGAAAGGGATGTTGCTGGCAGAAACTTTGTAATTCTATACCTTTGTAAGGAACAAGAGCAGCAGTATTTCACTTGCAGACATACTCCATGGTGAAAAGCAGAGAGATGGAAAATGGCTGTATTAGGTATATTTACCTTTGTGCTGTTACTTCAGGAACAAAAAGGAGTTGACGATGCTCTGAAAAACTGAGAGCAAGTCCTTAGGTCTGATTATCAGGATAAGTTGTCTGTCCTGTCTGTTCTGGCTTTTCTTTCTTGTTCTTGCTTGCTCCTTTTTACACCACATGATTCATCTATTTGGTTGTAAACCATTGAGTTAGAGAGGTGTCTGTGTTCAACATTCTGCTTGGGAAGCAGGAGGGATAGGGATGTTGCTCAGAGTTAAATGTTCCCCAGGCAAATACTGCTCCTTGTACCTCTAGAGTGTGGGAAGGAGACAGATAACCCACAGGGGAAGGGGAAGACATCCTCTGAACTCATGAAACATGAGGACCCCTGCAGAGAACAGAGCTGGGATACCAGTCTCCCTACAGCTAAATACTGAAGTGATACTCCTGGGCAACCTGATCTATTGGGTGGCATCACTGCCCATGGCAGGGAGTTGAAACTAGATGATTTTTAAGGTCTCTTCCAACCCAAGCTGTTCTATGATTCTGTGATTCTGTGGTACTGGAGACCCCTAGGAATTGGGAGAGACAGCTCATGGGGCTGAATGTTTAAAATTCTTATAGTTTTAGGAACATATCTCCAGACTGTGCTGCCATTCAGAAAACACAGGTCTGGGGTAAAGGCACTTGGCTATACTTCATTCCTTAGTACACCCAAGGTATGTGCAGTTAACATGCCCTTTGGTGTTTTATTGCTTATGCTTTCCAGATACACATCCCTGACTTTTCTAGTAATCATTCTGCCCTGCTCTTAGAGCCTGGGGA
Source organism: Oxyura jamaicensis (assembly GCF_011077185.1). Classification (NCBI taxonomy): domain Eukaryota; kingdom Metazoa; phylum Chordata; class Aves; order Anseriformes; family Anatidae; genus Oxyura; species Oxyura jamaicensis. The sequence goes on along the minus strand of NC_048907.1, from coordinate 149,705 downwards.
TTTATAATCCAAGTAGAAGAGGCTACTGTAAAGAAATGGGAGGAAAGGAGAAATTTTTATACCAACAGACAGAAGGCAATGTGGGAAGCTAACTGACATGCAATATTTACTTTCACAAGTCCTGAACCCTTATTATTAAAGCCATTCCTAATACATTTTGAGTAAATAGTATTTCGTCTGGACAATGATAAACAAATGCCGTGCTCTAACCACTTTGCCATCTCTTTCCTGGAGGTAGTGCAGCCCCCACTGTGCATACCAGTAGGGCTTGTGCTGCAGCACATGGTGTTCATTTCATCCTTTGGAGGAAGGGTTTGCATCCTTTATGTATCTGCAGTGTAATCCCAATGAACTCCTTTGCTATGCTGCAGGTACAGGAGAACAACTGACATAGCAAGGAGTTATATCTAGGGTTTGACTTGGATGCATTTAATTCTCAATGTTTTAACAATGCAGTTATTTAATGTATCAGCTAGATGTATGAGAGAAAATTTTGTAAGTGAAATGGCCAAACTCAAAACACAAATATATCCTACCCTCTGTTGGATACTGGATGTAGGCTTTGACAACAAACCAGGTTTTGACATCTACCCTGGTTTTGAGTGCTTTGAGTACAGATGTGCCTTAGTAAAGAAGGCAGTGCTTTAATTTGCCCATAACGTTGTACAAAAGCACAAGTCAAACAAGCTCCAGTACAAAAAGCAAAGTGTAGAATGAAAGCATAACAGGAAAAGTAGCATGGACAGCCTCATCATAAGCAAGAGTTTTGCATGTAGTAGACAACCTCTGTTTTTAATAGCCAAGAGAAGTTTGGATTCAGTAAATCCTAATAGCTTTTGCATGTTCTATAATTGAAATGCCTGAGTGAATATGCTGATGTGAGACAAAATGAAGTGGATTGTTTGAGATCAAAGTTTACCCATCACCTGTTAACATAAAGATGAGTGCCTTTCTATGATTCTGTGTGGATGGAAGGCTATTTATAAGTGTTTGTATACAAATGACTGTGAACCATCTCAGCCTGAAACAAAATTGAGAACTAAGGGAACACAAGAAGTAGTGGGGTGTGGTCCACCCATTACGTGTGCCACATGGCAGGAAAATAATTGCAAAGCATAGAAACTCAAACTTCAAGAGCAACCCCAAACACAGTGAAGGACATTTTATCGATCCCATTTCCCAATAAGAAGAACAGCATTTAGTGTCTTTCTGTGTCTTTCCAATTGCTTCCCATTTAGTGCATTTAGTGTCTTTCCAATTGCTTCCCAGCATAAAGTCACCCAGGCTGCTTTAATATTTTCTGCAGTGTTATTTGAGATTTCTTTTGTGATGAAGCCAGCCCTCCTGCTTCTCACTGCTGTGAGAATGAGTGGGAGGCCAAGGGGAGGCATTTAATTTACTGGGGTTTGCACCACAGTGCTGAATGTCTGGGATTCTTGGAGGGTTCAACTTGAGAAGGTATTTAGGTGTTTGTAGCTGGCTGTTTGCATTATTGAGAGAGATGGTGTCTTGCAGCTATGTAAGCTAAATTCTGATATGTTATGGAAACTATCTGTGTAACTATTGTAAATTTATGTTCAAAGTTTCTCTACATTTGTCTTCCCCACCAAAAAAGGGGGAGGGGAAGATAACTATTGGTATGTTACTTTTTAGTTAAGTCATTAACACAAAAAATAATTTTTATGTTTCTAGTGAAATTTTTTTCTTTACACACACATCCCCCATGGAAGGTACAGCATACTGGTTACTTAAGGGTTAAATCATCTTGCTTTGGAAGCAGCTGGGCAGTTTACACTCCTTGCTGGGCTGTACAAAAATACTTTTCCTTTGAAGTCCCGGGAGGAGCGGCTAAGGGTAAAACCTGGAATGGGGTTGCAGCTAGCAGCTTGTAGTGGGCTTAACTGTGCAACAGGCAGCTGTGCTTGCAAGTGTAGTATGAGATGGCAGAGAAGGTCAGGGTTTCTTTCTCTCTCGCCTTTAAAGTCTCAGTGTGAAGGCTTTCTTTATGAAATTCTTCAAATGCTGTTCTTGGAAAATTGTTGGATTGGTAGAGGTTGCAAGAATTGTAGATTAAAAATATCCTTTCCCATAAAGACAGGACAAATACAGGATTCCTCCTGAAAGTTCTTTGGTTGTCTCAGATTTGATCTGGTAGTGAAACACGCACAAGTACATACTGCTGCTGTTTGTGGTGAGACAGATTCACCTCTGCTGAATGTTCAGAAAGAGGTCAAACTCCTTTGAATAATGTGCATGCTAGGAAGACCTTTCAGAGGTCTATTTTTTTTTCTTTTTTTTTTTTTTTTCTTTTTTTTTTTCCTGGTTTGCCTGAACCTGCAAAATCTCAGACCTGGTGCCATATCTGTTGTGACATGATAGACTCTCAGTTTAGCAGTGAAACCACTGACATGGTGATGGAAGTTCTGGCACCTGCCCTGGATGGCTGAAATCAAGTTGAAGGACATCATGTTTCTGAGGAAAGCCACTAGGTTTATAGTGCTGTACAATAGGAAGCCTTCTTCTCTGTTTAATACAGCATGCTACTATGAATGAAATGTTTAGTTTCATAGTTACATGCTAACTATGAATGAAATTGCCTGATACCGCTTAAAAGCAAATCTTTTCATAGATGAAACTTGATGCAAGCTCAGCTCCAGCGCACTTGCTGTTTCCTGCCACTGCCAGCAGTGAAACTAGACAAAATGTAGTTGCTTTCTGCTTTTCTATTTTAATGCTTGGCATTCTGATAATTAGTTCTTGAAAACACTTGTATGCTTTTGGGGGGGGAAGGTTTGAATCTGAGAGATACCTTTTTTTTTTTTTTTTTTTTTAACATATGAATCTGTGGAGAAGAAAATTCCCTTTAGCAATCACTGCCAAAGAAGGACGATCAAAAGCAGTTTATCAAGCAACTAATGAGGAGCTGACATTAAATGTCTGGCTTTATCTGACTGGTCTGTGCTGGGAAGCCTTTCGTCTGGTTTTGACTTCAGGAAAGAACTTTATTTTCCTTGGTTCTCAACCATCAGTCTGTCAAATTCTATCTTTCTTCAGGAACTGAAGGGAATTCATATACTGCTTTGGGGGGTGGGGGTGGGGGGACATGACTCTGGAAAGTTGCTTTACATTTAATTCCTACCTGAATCTATGTAACTTGTCCCTGCCCTCATATCAGTAAGTCTGTAAGCTCATTGTTTTGTTTTATTTTATTTTGCAGCTGCTCCTTGTGTTAGAACCCAAGTTTGAAATAGGAGTTAGTTGCCTGGCTTCTTATGTGTTGACTGCATGGCTCTTTTTATATGGCTTCACAAGTGCAAGAATTAAGGAAAACCTTCGATCCATTTGCCATGTTGTCAATTTCTAATAATAATTATCATATTTCAGTTTGATGCCAGGGATGTTTCCCAGTTCTGTGCTAAAAGAGAGGTAAGTTGTTGGGCCTTTGTGTTATTACTGAATATCTTTAACCAAATGGAGTCTAGAGAAGCAAGAATGTGTAACTGGTATACAGTGACTTTGCTGTGCATAGCTGTAAGACTAATGCTAAATTGTCACACTCAACAAGTTCCTAACAGGAGGAAAATACAGTCTGTTCAAATGTTGTCACAGTGGCATATGTGTGTTTACCGTGTGTTTTTATGTGTCTGCCTCTCAGGGGTCACAGGGGAATGCATGCTGTCTCAGTGTGTTAACAAAGCCGCTCTTGGGCAGGAATGGGTGCTACTGCTTTGCCCAAAACTGTGCAGGCAAAGCAGATATTATCAGTGCTGGCCCTGGGGCATAAAATAGAAAGATCAAAGCATATGGCAGCAGCACACAGAGGCTCTTCAAAGCCTGAGTAAGGCAGGATTGATAGAGAGAACGAGAAAGCTCTTGCTGATGTAATCACAGCCTGTGAGACAAGTTGTGTTTTTTTTTTTTTTTTTTTTAATTTAAACAAAGACACAAAGACGGTCCTTGTTTGTTTAGAGAGGTGAAGCATGTGCCATGGAGGTAGGGCAGGGATACCTGAATGTTTAGAAGATTTTCATGGATAGCATGGAGCCCAGGCATTTTGAAATATCTGCAAAGTTGCAGTTTTACTTACCTTACTGTGTACAGCTTCCGCATGCGGTATTCTCTCACTTGTGGTGTCCATGTGGGATCAAGTAGGAAAATGGCAATGGAAGGAATGCTTGTTTTCAGACTGCCTTCCTTATTAAAATTGAAACTGTTTTGTTTTCTCTTGAGAACTCCAGTTAAAATTTCTTGGATTTGTTTGTAAAGGAGTACAGGCAAGCTGGAGTCACAGGGAAAGTGATAAACCTTGTTCATTGACAAAAAGCATGGGTTGTCCAGGCACAAACTATGAATAAGACACAGTTTTTCCCGCTTCATGTGTATGGAAAGAAGGAAGTAAAATAGAGGTGTGACTTTACTGTAACAGATGTGTAGGGATGGAAGGAGTTTCCAATCTTTTCCTTTACAAACTTCAGTTCTCTTTATATGCTGCAGCTGCAGAAGTGCCACAGAGCTGTTCTGAACCTCTATTCTGATTATAAAGGTTTGTGATAAAGAACAGCTTTTCAAAGGGCACTTTGTGACATTGTGAGCTACGGAATGGTAGTACAGCTTTTCCACCCAAAGGTATATTTGTAGATGATGAGAGCTAATAAAGGCTGGTATGCAAAACCTATATGACCATATGGGCATGATACAAAGTCTGAATGAGTAAGTATTGCCAGAGAGGCAACATACATTAGTTGATGTAGTTGCATTGATTCCACATATTTGAAACTCAGACAGAATGAGATCATCTGCTTGGCTCGTGAGTAAAGTCTCCATACATATGTCTGCTCTTGGTATAGACGTAGGATATGTATGTGTGACAGCCTGAACCAGTCCTCACTGGAGGGAGCTTTTCCAGTTAGTCTCTGGAGAGCTGTTAAAATTATGAAACTGAAAACTAACTCCACTATTCTTCATTATTTCATTTACTGATTGTTTTAGAAGAAAGATCTAATGGGTTTAACTCAGTCCCAAAATGTATTGCAGGATGACAAAAACCACAGTGGTTATTTCTAGTGGATAAAATCTCCAGCTTCCCTTTTTCCAGGGCCATGAAACTATTTACAGTGCAGTTCAGATTAGTACCCCAAATGGTGGCACTATGAAGTCTGAAAATCTATCATGGTGGAAAGGAGGACTGTTGACTTTAATGCTTCTTTCCAGGGTTAAAGCTACATTTATAGTCTGCTAACTCAGTTCATTACCTTAATAAAAGCTCCTGGCTCAAGAAAGGATGCATCCTCTTTATTGTGGAGTATCTGAGATGATAGTGGCATTCCTATGTTGTCTCATGTGGAAGTCTCTCAGTTTTTCTGGTTAGTATCAAAATGTCTATCCCCCATCTCCTTGGACCTCTCTTCCACAGATGTGTCTGATTTGATACGTGACACTAGTAAAAGAGCGTCAGTGCAATTGAAATACACCAATTCTGGTTTCTAGTAACCAAACCTTCAGGCACCAGTAAATTTGCACATCTTACAGTGCTCTGAGATGGGCTCTGACATGCACTTTTGTTAATGCTGCAGGCACTTTACCCTCACGAAATGGAGAGGCTAGAGAGAAATTCTGGGATGGGAATCCTAGCAGTTACCATGGCTTTCTGGGAACTTATGCATTGGGTTTAAAATAATTACTTTTTGGGAATCCTAACCAGATTTGTGGGGGACAGGTCGTTCTGGTCTATTTTAATAGACAACAGTTGGTAAAGCAGAGGTTTCTCTATCCAAAGAAGAAGGTGCATTGGAAAGTTCTACCATCAATATGGCATCCCGATGCCTCTGCTGCTAGTGAGCAATAGAATGAAAAAAGAGTTTTTAGCTTATTTCCTGAGTGCTCTACTGAGTTTGGGCTGCCACTTCTGTCAGCAGTATCCATGGTCTTTTGATTCATCCAACCAAGTGAATTAGCACAACTGCCACACCAAGTTAACCTAAAAATTAATCTGCTCCAATGACTTTCTCTGGCAGAATCTAGTGGCAGATACTTAGGAAGGAATATAAGATTAGAGCAAGCACATGGTGAGAATTCTGCAGTACATGCTTTCAGGCTCCGCCAGCTTGTGCCTTATAATTTTCTATTAGCATCAATTAATATGTAAGAGCTCTTGATGTCTTTTTTTTTTTTTTCCCATTTTTTTCCATCTTGTTACTTTGTAGATTGTTTGTCTGAATTTGAGAGAGCAAGGGAAAGATCTGCTTTGGCCTTCTGAGGGCATACTATGACACTGTACTTATTTTTGGAGAGCAAAGGAGTCAGAGTTGGTGTCTCACAGTGCAGGAGGTCTAGAAAAACAGTTTAGTTGGCACCTAGTTAAATTGCTCACTAACATGAATGGGAGGAAGAAGAGTAAATCTCCAGAATTTTGTCTCATTCTCTACTGTTTGGCGGCTTAAGTTCCATAGATCTTTTTTTGAGCTGCAGGGGAAAAAGTGTTGCCAGGAAGTAATTGTTCTTTCTGTCTTTCAAATTCGGTGCAGCAGCTGCGTGGTCTTTAGCTGGTCTTAATGTTTAGAGCTCTTTGTACAAACGATTGTTAGTCTGATGTAATGTCTTGCTTTGCAATACATTCCCTGTGAAGCCATCTTTTGTCTGGATGGCCTATTGTAACCATTCCTATACTTGTGAATGAACAGGAAGTTGATGATGATAGTGAGCAGATGAGTTTGATCTTGAACAGGTTTTACTCAGACTTCAGCTTTAGGGAGCTTTATAGGAACTGAGCTGTACCACTGTTAACTGTAGTCTGATTTGTTCATTTAAATTTTCATTGTTTAAAGAAACTGGAAAAATCAGTAATCTAGGAAAAAGTATGCTTTTTTTTTTTTTTTTTAAGTGAGCAATGACATTGCAGATACAAATGCATGAATTTTGTCAATCGCCTGTTTTTATTTTTGGAGTAATGAGTTCAGTTATGTATGATCAGAGGTGATGACAAAACAGGACCATGCACATCCAAGAAATACTAGGGAAGATTACTTACAGCAGCCCAGGTAGCAGTGGTCAGTATGAGGCAAGAAGGAGATCTTCCCCACAGCTGTTCCTCCACCCATGTGTTTTAAAGCATATTACTTTAGGCTGATAACGAAACATGTCCTTAAAGCCTGACATGAACAGCATTAAATGTTGTGGAGGTCGCTCGGCCTTTCTCTTTTGGATTGATAGAGGATAGAAAGAGGAGTTTATCAGCTGAATACATGTATCTACAGTGCACAATATTAAGTTCCAGCATAGCAAGCTGGTTTAAAAAGTTATTTACTGAAAGATGATGTGATCTTGCACAGAAAACTTCTATTAGTCTGGGTGAATGTGTTAAATGGCGAGTTGAATGCTAATACCGGGCTGACAGCAATGAATAATAGTGGGGGTAAGGGGCTGACTCCTTAACATTGAAAAAACTTTACTAACTTATTTCAGGCTCCTGTTCTGCCGGTAAGAGAAAGATCTGAAGTCAGTAATACGTTAGTTTAGTACTATAGTAGCTATGGTAGTTTGAGGTATTCTGGGAAGAAAAAAAAAAAAAAAAAAGAAAAAAGGTAATGCTTAAGTACTAGCAAGAAGCCAAAATATGGTATAGTATGTTAGAACCAATAATCTCTCTGAAGACTGACGACAAGTAGTTTTGCCTGCTTTTAGCTAACTGACAGAGGCCATACATGGTATGACAGTCACCAAAGCATCCTAACCCCAGCTCTTCTCACACAGGTGTTTTTTTCCTGTGACCTTTTTTTGGTACTCACAATGTATATTAGCTTTCTATATAACCAACCTATATTTTAAATCCCTGATTAAATGAAGGGACTTTTATTTGTGTTTTTAATATTATAGACAAAGTTAGCAGTTCCCTAGCTGAGGAGTACAGCGATTTGTTTGTGTGTGTGGTTGTTATTTTCACAATGACTAGCCTTTTCTGTTTATGTTGTTATCAGGCACAGATCCCATTGACCTTGCTTTTATTTTTTCATATCTCACAATTTTACAGACCATGCTCTGTATATCTCTGGCTGAATGTGCTATGTAAGGAGCTTGGTCAAAGGGATTCTCATTTGCAAGTCACAGCTGTATATACAGTGGGTTCAGTATCAGTGCTCATCTTGGGAAGGATCTTGGTTAATTGTAATACATACCCAGGAACATTCACCAAGAGGACGAGGAGGAGGGATTCTAAAAGACTTCTCAAAGTTGTGGCTACGATTTCTTTTCCATCTTAAGGATAAAGTTTATTCTGAAAATATGACCTCAGTAGAAACAGCACTGAAAATTTTATGAGAATGTTGGAGTTATTAGGAAAGGAGCAGAGAGCAAAATAGCAATCCTTGTGGATACCACTGGCCTCCAAGCACCTGAATATTGCATGCAGTACAAGTCAGTGCATCTTAAAATTGGAAAGGCAGACTAGACAAAGGAACAGGAATATCACACGGTGTGGAGCAACCTAATGATTCAGTGGAGTGGCATCCACCAAAAAAGACTGACTTAGAACAGCTTGGAAAAGAGACTGTTGGTAACAGCCTTTGAATAAAGTCTGGTGACTAAGGAACAATTAATTATTGGCTATTCCTTACAATATAGGGACTTGGAGAGCCCAATGAGTGAAATTCTTGAAGCAGCATTAGAGTTAGAAAAGGGATGTATATTTTTAACATGGTAAGGTGTGTTACCTTGTTGTAGAATGGTGTAAAAGCCAAAAGCATGAGCATTGTCTAAAAGGGATTAGGCAAAGTTATGGAATATAGATGTGTTACTTACTATAAAACACAGTATTCTTGGTGAAATCTGGAAGTTTTTTAGTTACTGGTAACATCAGTTAAGAGGCTGTATCGAAAGAAGAATAATTCTGCATCTGTTCTGCTTCTGTTCTCTATACTTAGGCAGTTGGCTGCTGTTGGAGATACGATACTGTGCTGGTTGGATTTTTGGTCACACCCTCTATGGCTGCTTTTATGGCTTGCCCAACACTGCGTAGGAACTCTGTGGCAGAGGAAGCAATTCACTCTCTTGGGAAGCATTCAGCTGCTATAACCACAACATTGTATTTTCTTTTCTCATAGAATCTTACCTCATTCACTGCACACTGTCCAATTTTTATAATATGTGAGTGAAACATCCTACAGATGGCAGTCATTTGTCCCACACCACTGCATTCTTGGAGTACAGTTTACACTACTGATTTGCCAATCAGTGAGGCATACCTCAGTAGTGAGGAGTGCCAACTGTAGATACATAGTGCTAAAATCAAGCCAGTAAGCTCTGCTGCTGGACTTACTAGAGTGGGCTGTATGCCTGTGGTACGGGAGGTTTTTTGTTTGTTTTTGTTTTGTTTTGTTTTTAAAAAAAAGTCTGTGTGGTAGAGAAGAAGTGATGGAGTAGTCTCAAAGAGAGACTAGGTCCCACATTAGTGGCCATCTGGAAAAGGAATCCAGCAAGAGATGGGAAAAGAAGGAGGGAAAACTTTCTTCATATGCCAAAGTTCAGCACAAGAACCTAAACTAAGGCTGAATGGGTTACCTTAAATTTTGCACTTGAAGTATGAGACACTGGATACTCCAGCCTGAGTGTTCCTATACAATTTAGATAAAAGTGAACATTTAGAACAGCAATGTCAGAGAAAATTATGTGGACCAAAAAAAATTCTTAGGTAAATTTTGAAGTTTAGAAAGTTATGGAATGTTGGTATTTCCTCCCATAATTAGGGGTGTCATAATATGATAAGCATGTACATTGATATTGTGTTAGAGAAGAAGCTGAGGAAAGCTGTTCTATTTTACACGTTGCAGGTCTGTATGTAAAGTGCAGCTGAATTTTGCTCTTAGATGAAGGGAATTAACCTCTTTGTAATGAAAACAAAATATATCAGACCTCCAGAATTTCAGAGACTTTCATTACTGTTGGTTTAAGTAATATAAAATGGATCCTTCAGAAATGAAGTGCTAAGTTTCTACAAGTGCCTTTGAAAGACTGAAAAGAAAGAAAGTTTGCTAGTTTCTTGAGTGCAGAATAGAATTCTTGTTCAAGATGTCAAGGCATAGACTGTGAGCTGTACTGTGAAACCATACATCAGCCTTGTATGCTGATGAAGTGTTTTGAACAGTGCACTGGACTGAGTTGTGGAGACCTGCAGTTTACATCTAACTTGATTATTTGCTGTGAGAAATAGATCAAATTGAGTTGAAAGAAGAAGCATTTCACAGTATGTGAAATGGGGATATTTGACTATTGTGACTATTTTGACTATTGTGAATAATATTGACTATAGTCACTATTTGACTATAGTGACTATTTCAACAGTATGCTATGTTAGAATATAGAACAGCTTTTTATTTCAAAGTCCTTTTTGCACCCTACTACAGAACATTCTTCCGTGATGACTCAGTGTAGAGCTAATCTCATTCAAAATGGTTGCCAGTTGCCACTTGGAACAATAGGACTAAAGCCATAGGCTGCCATCAGGTGGCTGTTTTTAAGAAGGGCATTTTCTTTTCTAGTGGATTTGAGTGTTTCTTCCCATCTGATAGCATAGAAAGTCTCAATGTTCACTAAATTCTTGTGAAAACAGTGCTGTTCTTCATTACTTTATCTGAAATGAAGAAGCCAGTATACCAGGTATTTTATTAATGGGAAAAAATTATGTCAATCTGTAATCTGTTTTCAGGAACAACTCTGCACCAGATTTATATGCCTTAATACTGGCCACAACTCATGTTTATTTTTGTTTTGTTTTGGTTGGTTGGTTTTTTAAGTACTCTGTTCCTTTTTGGTTGTGGGCATGCTTTCCCTATACTGTGAATGAGGAAGTTAAGCAAAGGGAGAAAGGAATGGTTTCTGTACAGTGTTACAGGGAAATGACTTAACTAGAGCAGAAATCCAGTTGCTTCCATCCTCTGTTAGAATTAAATCCAGTGAGTAGTTCTCACTGTCTGTTCCTCCCACCATGAAGTAATGCAGCCATGTAATACAAGTGTGTGTGTGTGTTCCTGGGAGCAACAGAGCTCAGGAGCCATCAAGTGAGCATTGAGGACATAACACAGATGAATAACAGAAGATGGCCAGTGTGTTCCTGAGAGCCACATTGCTTACACTTTGAGGCTCAGAAGTGGAGAGGCCTTGACAGAATCGTGGAAATGTAGGGCTGGAGAGGATGTCAGAGCAGTCTGGAAATGCATCAAATTCCTGCTGTTAGATAAGCCAAATTATGATGAGAAAGTCACCTGTCTTCCAATAAAGGTGGTTCTGTTCCTTTGCATACAGCCTATTCCAGAGCCTCCTCTCAGGTAATTGCAGCAGAGACTTTTACTTATCTCTATTTCCATTTTAAATAGGTCAGAGAAATTGTGCTGGTATTGGTGGCATTGGATCTGACATAATAACTGTGTTTAAAACTAGATGCAATGCTTGGACTTTGTCCAGTGGATTTGAGTGCAAAGCAGGGGCACAGCATGAAGGATGTTGCAGAGGTAAGTTCTTGACAACTAGATGCGAAGAAGAAGAAGAGACATTCTAGAAACAAATAGGAGGGCATACCTGTTTGGAGACAAGAGAGTAGAGAGAAGGAAAATCTGGAGCAAAACCAAATAGGAGAGCAGAGATATACGAAGGTATGTAACAGCTATAGTTTGAAAACAAAAAAACAAAAAAACAAAAAAAAACAAACAAACAAACAAAAAAAAACCTTCACTAAAATTTACCTGACCTATATACTCTTGCTGTTTGTGTGTTGTTTCAGGATGGCTTAAAGCCCATGAAACATAAACACAAATCTGACTTAAAGGTAAACTTTGAAAAATTATTTAAGATTGAACTCTATCTGCAGATTGGAAAAAACATCACAGGCATACTGTTGAGTGTTTTTGTTGCTGCAATGTAAGCTGAAGTTAAATATAGAGAGAGGGAGAGTACTTTCTAATTTAGGATAAAACACAATACAGGAATATGATTATTATCCTCAAGTCACATACTTATTCATTCACCTAGAAAATCTAAAGATTAAACTTTAGAGAAATGCTTGCAAAAGTAAGAAGGGGAGATGTAGTTCTGTAGCCGCATAGTGAAGGAAAATATGTGGTTAATACCTATCAAATCTATAGCTGATTTCAGTATTTTTCTTCCTCATATGTCATAAGACAGGTTTATGAAGGGATTTTCATTAGACTAGGTCTAAACAGGGACATAGGGAGTCATTTATGGTGGAGGAGTGAGGAAAGACTGGACAGAGTATGCAGTGCAAATAGCTTTATATCAAGAGAGAGGAATAAAGAAGATCTCTTGGAAATAATGCAATGTAGGGGGAGCAACTGAGAGACAATGTAGAAGAAGAAATTGGATGTTGGAAAATCTAGTCTGGGGGATGAGACAGATGCAAGAATCTGACCTCAGCTGGGCCTGTGGTTCTGGAATGTGATACTTGTTTTGGGAATGGAGAAATTGTTTCTTTCACCAGTGAACTGAGAGCACATCTCTGAAGTACAATCCCAAAGAGATGGTAATTTTTTTTTCCTGACAGTAAGCCATTCTAGGAGTTCTCACAGAAGGAAACAGAGCTGGTATACATTGTTTCAGCTATCAAGGAAGTTCTTCTCTGGGGTACTCAGTATGTTGAAGCCATAGTAGCAAACATCATTTAAGCACCACAACACCACACATTTGGTCATCTTGTTGTGTGGTCTAGGCAGAGCCTGGTTCCACTGTGCACACAAACTCCTCCTTACTATCTGCTCTGCTGTTAAAGATACAAAACTCTGAACAAATATCCAGTATATAAGGTTTTCAACATCTCCTTAGTTTTCAGTCTCTTAAAACTATCCAGTGCTGATACAAACTCCTGTGTACTAAATTTGTCTGCTAACAACAGGCTTTTTTTATCAGCATTTGCACATCACTTTGAAATACAGAAATTCAGTATTTTGTGTTAGATTGTCTAATGTGCCTTGTGGTTGTGAAGGTCATTGGTACTTCTGTACTATTCAAAAATGTAGCGCATCTGAGACACAGGCTGAAGAAATTTATTTTACCTGTAAGATTGTATGGTTTATAGAACTTTGATTGAGCCTTTATATAAGTATTCTTCCTTCACAGAGAGGGTGTCAAGCACTGGAATGTGCTGCCCTGTGAAGTGGTAGAGTCCACATCCTTGACAGTATTTGAGAGATGTATGGATGTGGCACTAATGGACATGGTATATGGATGATCTGGAAGGTCTTTTCCAATTTAAATGATTCTATGATTCTGTGATTCAAAGACTAATTCACATGTTGACCAAAGAAATATAGTGCATCTTTAGGGAATTAACTATCATGTTTTGGCCTTGAAAACTTTTTTCATGATGACTAACAGAAGTGCAGGTGTAATACTTTATCGATGATGCAACTTTTGCTTCCTTGGTGGTGCTTCCAGACTGACTTCTGGTCAAGGTCGTAATCAAGAACTTTCTAAATATTAAAACTTTCCTTTCCATCAAACTTTGTATTGCAAACTAGAGTATTTGTCCAGACCATGTATAACTGTGCCATTTGAATTTTCACTTGAGTTACTGTTTTCTGCTGACATCAACTGAAACTTCAATGCATACAATAGAAGCGTGTCTGTTCATTCTTAGCAAGTGCCAGCTGCTTTCTGTCTTTGTGTGTTTTCGAGAGAATTCTAGGCATGAACTGGGAGGTAAATGCAATGAAATTATTTCTGTCCTACCATTACCTGATAATTCAACAACTCTATTTTAAAGTTATGCAGGCTAATTAAGTCACTTGCCTAGGGAGAGGTTGACAGTCATTTTTCTAAAACAGAATAGCCCCTAGCTTTTGGGAATTAGAAAACTCAGAATTGTAATTTTGTAATTTGGATTGTTTTTTTCAGAGTAACACAATTTTTATTATTATTTATTATTTTACTTAAGCTGTTAGATTTCGCTGCTTGCATTTGCAGATGTTTTTCCTACATTTGAGGACTAGGAGATTAATTTTTAATTTTTATATAAGATCCTTATGTATTCATTTAATACAAAGAATCAAAGTTCAGAGAATTATCAGAACAAGAATCTGTGGTTGTAAACTGGATTCTAGCTGTAACTTGTAACTTGTAAGCTGTACCTTTGTCTGTTTCACTTGTAGTCAGTGAGCCAGTTTTAATTTTGAACTGAGCAGAAAGTTCATCCTTGGTGTTTCCTGCTGCCTACTTCTGCCTACTGCTGCAGTGATTCAACAGGATATATCTGGATGAGTCTAAACAGTAATTCAAGTATCTGAAATGCAAAACTGGGTGGAGAGAAGGATTAAAATATCATAGCCCTTTCTCCCTTGCGCTTTCCCTCTTGCAAATTGCAAAGCTACCCATTTTATACTGCTGGCTAGAGCAGCTCCAGCACTATCCTCTGTCTCTGAACTTCATTCCAGCCTCAGGGGAAGCTGCACCTCTATGGCTCTCTCAGCTGCTGGACTTTGATGGGGACATGCCTGTGCTCTTTCCACTGGCCTCCCTTGGCAACCAGCCCTTTGAAGATGACCTCTTGCTGTTTGGCTGTTGTCTCTCTTGTGTTGGATTATAGATGAGAGGTTGGCATGAGAGAAGGGGGATGGGATATTGTGCGTTTTAAACCTCATTTCTTTCTGCATTCTCAGCTTTTTTTTTTCTCTGTGGCTTTTACCTCTGTATATGGCTAAAATGTTGTCATACACATGGAAAATGGTTTCTGGTAGAAGCATACAGTTTGTGTTTGGCATTTGTGTATAGGAAAATAGAAGTTTGATTAGTTTTGTGTTGAGGCCAGTGTATTCTTCCTGTAAGAATCTACTCCCATAAGTTCCATTCTCCACACACCCCCATTTTAAGGACAACTTTGTTCTTAGTTATGAGGCAGCCTTTCTCTATCTACAAGTTCTGTGTTCCTCTTCCCTTCCTCTGGCCCCAGTGAATGCACCCTCTCAGAGACAACACAAATACATCATCTTGTTAATGAATGTTATGATGTGAAATGGAAAGAGAGGCTCTAGAACCCTGTGGCTGTGTTGCATTTTGCACAGACAATGACTACTTTTGGAAGTCAAAACATCAAGGCTTTTCTAAATACTGACAAAATCCTTCATGAAAGTCTTTTAGTGAAAGAGAACCATAGGGGAAGAAGTAAAGTATTACAGATCGAACAAAGCATAGGAATAAGCATCCAATTTTCACTACAGTGAAAGGTTAATATATGAGTTGTTCTAGTACACTGCATTGTAATTAACATTGTTTACTTTTACAAATGTCGCTATCTCCTTTCTCAGTTTTTTCTCAATGATCAAATCACTTTAGTCTGTCTGCGTCACTTGATCTGTCTGAGGTTTCTGGGCGTGGAGGACAGAATGGCAGGTGACATTAGCCATTGAATGTTGATGAATAAAGTCAGGAGTTACACATGTTGCATGGTATTTTACAACAGATATGATGAATAGCTTGCATGTGCCTGTGAATTCAATTGGAATGCCTCACTGCAGCATAGCACCCAAAATCAGAAGCACAGGATGTGAGAGGGGTATCTGTGATCTCTGCATGTTACTAGTTCATCCTTATCTGGAATATTTCTTTTTAACCGGATATGGCGGTATTGTCATCTTGTCAGAAAACAAAGAGCAAACCCAGCCTCTTTCTTTTCACTTCAGCTAGAAATAGTTACATATATATATATATATAGTAAAGGTAATAGATTATTCTAGTAAGATATTATAAGGTAAGATATATAATATGATAATAAGGTAATAAGATAAGGTAATAGATAAGTTTGTGTACCCTCAGCCACTTCTCAAGGAAGTCCAGACACTGATGTGTCTTTCCAGTACCTACCATCTTTATGTAATTTGTTAATTCTTATGCAACCTGGGCAAAAGTAGGGCATGAAGATTATAGCTCTGTGTTTTGTGTTCTGTGAGCTGCTAATGTACATGATGCAGTCTAATCCATCTTGGCAATTGTTTTAAAAAATCCCTTCAATTTTCCACTGAAACAAAAACATTATTCCTTGGATTTCACTTTATAGTCTTCCTTTAGTCACTAAGAGAACTTTTTCTTCCCTACTTGTGTCAGCAAGTTTACTGTGGCTGCATCTGTTGCATCAGGACTGATAATTATGTTCACCTTTTTGTTAGGGCAGATGCACCTGGACTTTGTGTAGCAGGTAGTATCAACTGGTGTACCAGTGTGAAGTGTGTATGTAGTAAGGGAAATGGTGATGCTTGCAAAGTCTTCCAAGTGTTTTGACTGGAAGATGGATTGATTGATAGGCAGAAGGATTTTGTTTCTGGCCAAGAAGTTAGAATATGCACATAAATAACTAATTAATGTTGGAATTTAACAAACTAATGTTTTTTGTTGTTGTTGTTTGTTTTTCTGAAGCAAGATGAAACTAACCAGCAGGCTTGCTGTAGAAAAGACAGGATTGTCTGAACAATCATCTCTAGCTCTAGTTTCTCTGGTCACACAAACAGACTGGAAAAGTAGAGAGAAGGAAAGGGGATATTGTGCAAACTGAAATATTTATTAGGGTGCTCTGCAGCCTAAGTGACCCCCTACATTCCGTTTTAGAGGCAGGTTATGGCTATGTTCTGGCTTTTTAAATATTACTATGATCAAAATGGAGTTCATGTTCTAACCTACATTCTAGTGCATTTTCAAATGTAAATTAGGTATTCCTCAGGAATAGTCTATTCACTGCTAAAGTGCAGACTTTGGAACAAGACACTTAAACCAATGCTGTAAATATTATGAAATATTAGCAGGTAATGAAACAGCACATGCTTTTGTTCCAGTTAACCTTTCAAGCCTGTGGACAAGTTGAAATCCTCTCATGAATCAAAACCTTAGCTTCTAAATAACTTCTTAGCCTCTTTAGATCAAGTCATCTTTTATACATATATTCCGCAGAACACATTGACCTGCCTTATTTCACATGTCTGGAGAAGATGTAATTCTTGGTGCTGAATTCAGTGTTTACTTCTGCTGGCACATATCAGCAGAAATAGCAGCAATCATGGAAGATAGTAATGATGGATAATGCAAGATTTCACTGCCAAACTGCACAGATCACAAATGAATGCAATAAGAAAATATAAAAGATATTTCCTCTTAGGTTTGACTCCCACCAAAGTCCCCATTTCATTTTTCTATGTTCCCCAGAAGTCTAAGTCTTGTCGGCAAAAACTACGAATTTAAATTTCACACGAATGGTTTTCCTTCATATGCTAGTGTAACTTTTCTATGTTAAGTAAACTGATTTTGTCTAGGCACGTAACAGTTCTGCAAGTCATGTTGTCTTATAATATGCATAGTGTTTTGATGCATGACATCTATTGAGGTTGCTCTGTTCTTTCTTTAAAGCTTAAAGGGTGCCTCAAAAATAATTTGTGTTACTTTTAACTCTTTCACTTCTCTTTCTTCCCTTCCTCCATTAATCTAATTCATTTCCCCACAACTCTGAATGCAGGCAAACCAGCTATGCTTACCAGCAACTTACCACAAAATGCACAGACTATTATCTTCTTTTGCCAGGGGTCTTAGAGAACTCTGGAAAAGCAGACCAGCCCTTAGACTCTACGTAACATCAAGACCTTCCTGGAAAGCCAGGATATAGACCAGATTACTTGTTGGAATATTTGCAAATCAGTCATAAAGTAGTCTACACATATAAAGAGCTATCAATATTAGTCTGACACTTCTTACAGTGTTATGAAAATTTGGATCAGTGTGAGATCTTTTTGACATGGTCCCACACAACATTCTTGTCTCTAATTTGGGGAGACATGGATTGGATGGATATACTGTTTGATAGATAAGGAATTGACTGGATGGCCACATTCAAACAGTAGTGATTAATGGCTCAACGCCCTAGTGGTTATTGCTTCGGGTCCACTTTAGGACTGGTACCGTTTTCCACTGAGGCAGCTCCATGAAATTCCCTTGGGTCCTATCGCTGGTCTCCAAAGAGAAGAAAGAGATCATGGTCTTCCCCTTCATTTTCCCTTGTGAGGAAACTGAAGGATGCCATGAGGTCACCCCTTAGTCTCCTTTTCTCTAAGCTGAAATGGGTTGAGAGCAATCCTGTGGAGTAGAAGTTGGGGGTACTGGTGGATGAAAAGCTCAACGTGAGCTGGCATAGTGCACTTGCAGCCCAGAAAGCCAATCATGTCCTGGAATGCATCACAAGAAGTGTGGGCAGCAGATCAAGGGAGGTGATTCTCCATCCTTGTGAGATGCCACCTGGAGTACAGCCTTCAGCTCTGGGGTTTCCAGCATAAGAAGGACATGGACCAGTTAGAGCAGGCACCGAGAGAATGATCAAAGGGCTGGAGCACATCAGCTAGGAAGAGAAGCCAAGAGAATTGGTGTTTTTCAGCCTGGAGAAGAGAAGGCTCCACAGAGACCTTACAGTGGCCTTCCACTACCTAAAAGGGGCCTACAAGAAAGATTAGATCAGTGCCAAAATCTGGTTCCCTAATTATTCTGGCTACTTATCAAAGATTACCAATGATGTTCAAAAAATCTGACGGGCTGTGTATATAATACTGTCCTGTCTGTGTTGTAGAATTTTACTAGGCTTTTCTGGATGGCAGTTGTGTTCAACTGTGTATCTCTCTTTTTACATTTAATTGCAGCTTAGACTGGATTTCTCATCATCCCTGTTGGCATACTTCTTGAAGTAAAATGGACTTTGAGAGGATTTGAGGAATGCTTGATGCTCTTGCTATAGAAAAAGTTCTGTGGAACCCACTTGTGGGCTCATTGCTCACCACTGGGTCGAACCACATGGTCACAACTGATGGCCAAGAACAGCACACAGCTGGAATGTTCAAGTCCGATAATGTTACATTTTGTGGTCATTTGGGTTTTGGTAGGATGTTCTTTTTTAAAACTGAAAACAAGCAAACAAATCTGAAAGAGAAATGAAACTCAATTATAACAGCTAAGTTTTGTACTTGTGTTGGAGGCTGAATGTTCCTCTCTGCACAGCTAACCTCTGCATTCTAATGAAGCACAAGATGATGAGGAGATGCCTTTGGCTTTCACCTTGTTAGAAAGGCTGCTGTGTTCCAGCTGCGGCCAGCATAAACACCTTATGTTTTATCAGGTTGGAGAGACAATAGCAACTCCTGGCTTTTTAATCTTTTAAATGACTTTTTAGTCCCTGAAAGATTATTTTTTCCAACTTGTACAGTTTTGGATTGCCCATCTGTAATGGCATAATCTTATGTCTTCTTTAGATAGACGATTGTTGGTGACGCTAGCTTGACTGTTTTGCAGATTTCTGGTCTTATATTGATTATTTTAATACATAAATTCCACTGGAATACTTTTTACAATCAGTCCAGTCACTGTTCTCACAAGGTGGAAAACTCCATGTATCACCACTGTTTTCCTCTCTATGAAGGGCCACTTTTTATCACAGTGCTCTGTGACTTGTCAAAATTGCATTTCTTGTCACATGAAGAAAGTAGAGACATTTTTATCTTTTTAGTGATGGCACTATGAAAAGGTTTGATATTGCCACTGAAGTAGATTGAAGAGAGAAGCAGTTCTTCCATTGAGCTCTAGATTTTTCTTCTGATAGATGCTCAACTTAAGTGACTTGAAGCTCCATTGAGTAAATTCCAAATTCCTACATTCTTGCATTCTTTCAGAGTTCTGATATTGGTGGAAATAACAGGTGCATGGGTAATTTTTCTATGTCATAGAGCTGTCAAATCTGTAGTTCCTGCTGGAACAAAGCATAGACTTTATTATACAGGATGGGGCCAATTTCTAGGCCACCCTCATGCAAGGCAGGGTATGTGGTGAGCTGAGCTCTCATCAGTGATGTGTTTCTGACAAAAAAATTCTATGTTTCTGTCTTAATACATGGTATTACACTGTGTTGTTGTTGTTGGGGGGGTGGGGTGGTACTTGTCACTTATGAGTGGAAAAATTAATAGCTTTCTTCAGACCTGTACCATTACAGTGAAACTCCATTTGTTAAGTTCCCTACATCTTGGTAAAGATCCTTCACTTGTTTTCTAATGTTTTTTTAAGTTGGAAACTGGTAACTTGCAACAAGTTCTTAATTCCTTACTTCAAGCATTACTATATACATGGTATCTCACAGATTCCTCATCTGTGGGCACTGAAAGATTCAGATTAGAACCAAGTACTAAACCAAAATTCTAGTTAAAAACAAGTAATTTTGAGCAACCTGATTAGAAAGAAGGGGCTTCGTTAAAAGAGGTCTTGTTCTATAGGAACAGAAACAAGGACAAACTGAATTGTTATAACTTCATTTGCTCAGGCAATTGTGTTTCTTATAGTTTAATAAATTTTGCATTTTTTGCAATCCTGTATTCCAGAATATTTATATATTTGGCTTTATTGATGTGTCAGGTTCTCTTTGAGTTGGACCTTGCTTTTGGGCTACCAGAAATATTTTTTGATGCTAATGAATAATTGTTGGCAATCTTAAACATAAATCTAACTTAATACCCCTGCCGTCAGAGTGGTTCCAAAGAGTGTTTATCAATAACGGTGATAGGCGCTTTATATAAATAAATATAAATATATATATATAAAACTTAAATCTATATAAATATATATATATATATAAAATTAAATCTAACTCTAATCTTTAAACATAAAATCTTAAACATAAATCTTGTACCTGTGAGGCTACAGATGAGGAAAATTAAATCAGGGAAATCAGCTGCTCTTTTAGGTGTGCAAAGAACTGTCTTAGCAGTATATACCGAATACAGTCATTTGCTATTAATGATGAGACAGTATTATCACCCCAGCAAAAGGTAAAATATCAAGCAGAATCTTCCAAAAAAGCTGGAAGTCCTTGACGTTCATGCCGGAATTCTTGTATGTGTCTTGTGGAAGTCATTTTCAGATAACTTTCCAAATCTGTGTTACTTCAATTCATTGTGACAACTGTATTAACAGTGTGAGTGAACCAACCCTATTGTTCTCCATTCCCCACCTGCAATACATGCAAATGGCTGTATGGAATTGGACAATTAGTTAGCAATTCAGTATGTGGTCTGAAAATAGCTAACACCTGGCTAGCTGGGAAGAAGGCGTGGATACCAAATAGCAGCAGTTCTGTTCTCTTTTCCCTTCCTTTGCAATTTAGTTATTGTTGAAGCTGAATTTAATGTTAAAAACTTTCTTACTCAGTCTCACAGCCACTTCTGTCACTTTTATGATACTTTATTTACTCCTTTCCATTAACAGTAAATTGGGGTTGAAGCTTTGCAGAGAATTGGAAACTTATACACAATTGAATTTTACTTCTATATGCAGTTTCTTGTTCAGTCTGGTGCAACAATAAATCACTTTAATGCAAACAACTTTTATATAATGGGATACTAATTGTTAAAACAGTTATATGTCTAATGGGGTATGTATGTCAACTTGTTTTAGGTGTTTGACAGTAGCTCACTGAAGTTGCAGAAAAGCATGTCTGTAGCTTTTGCAAATGATTTTAACCTTGATTTGGAGTACAGAGATTAGAACTGAAGAATGATTTTAAAAGGTCTAGGTTCAAAGAGATATCTGGAGATCATCTGATCCAGCTTTCCATTGAAAGCACATCCTTTACTTAGGTTATCTGGGGTCTTGTCAAGCTGATTCTTAAATATTTCCAGGGAGGGATATTCCACCACTTCTCTAGGCAACCTGTTGCAATGTTTACTTGTTGTTGCTATGAAAAATTGTTTCCATATATCCAAACAGAATTTTCCCTGAAGCACCTTGTCTAGTCTCTTGTCTAGTCATCATGGACCCTCATGAAAAAATCACCTCTGTCTTCTCTATTGCTACCTGGAATACAGATTAGAGCTTCGCAAGCCTTCTCTTCTCTAGAGTGAACAATGTAATTCCTTCAACCTTTTTAATATGTAAAATTCTCCAACCCATTTATCATGTTGGTGAACTTTCACTGGACCTTCTCCTACCAAAATTGGACATGTTATTTCTGATGTCATCTAAAAAGTGCCAAGTAGAGTGGAATAATTATATTTTTTGATCTGCTGGCCATATGCATGCTGATGTGGCTTCATTATCTTGTGCTCCAGATAAAGCCTCAACTGTTGACTTGAAGCTAGCTGTCCACCAGGAGCCTCATGTCTTTTTCAGCAGAGGTACACTGTAGCCTTTCAGACTGTGAGCAGCCTGTACTGCTGCTTGGTATTATTCCATTCCACATGCAGGACTTTAATCTTCATTAAACTTTATGCAGTTCTTGGTGGCCCAGTCCTTCAGCCTGCCACTGTCTTGTATGTCTTGTATGTCTTGTGGCCCTTCCTTCTGGCATATCTACCACTCCTCCCAGTTCTCTGTCATCTGCAAACTTTACTGAAGGTTCATTCAATCCTCTCATCTGGATTGTTTATGAAGGTACTGAGTAGTATCAGACATAGTATTGACTGCTGACGAACTCTGGTTGTGACCTGCTACCACTTCAAATTGAAACAGTTAACCAAAATTCTTTGAGCTAACTGAAGACTTTGAGCCAGTTTAGCCAGTTTTTAACCAGTTTGTGGTCCACCTTTCTAGTCCATATCTTCACAGATTGTCAGCGGGGATATTGGAGGAGACCAATGTGAAAGAAATCAATTAATGCACTGTATGTCTTAAGCCCACTGGAGAACCCGATAAAGAGTTGCATCCACTGCTCAAGGTGCAGTTAGTGCTAGAGCTGCATTTTTTTCCCCATGTTAAAACAAAACTATCACCTTCTTTCACGCTGTCAATGCAGTCCATGTTTTATTAGCTTTGGTGATGCCTCTGGATTTTTCTGTATCTTAAGTACATTTTTCAGAGTTGTACTACTTGGCTTGACATTTCTGATTTGCACCTTGAGCATAAATAACATTGATTTTGATATGAGATGTGAGCATAACATTGAGACATATGAGCATAACATTGATATGAGATACAAGCATAACATTGATTTTTATATGAGAACACAGGCACAAATGTGTCTGTCTTCTCACCCTCTCTTTTACAGTCTTTAGGACAGCGATAGGTCCCCAGAGCCCTTCTGTGTTCCTTTGTGGACTTAGGTGGTCTTGAAGTTGTACCACTTCCTCACTTTGAAAGCATATTTCACTCTTCCCTGCTCCCAGTATATATCTGTGAGCCATTTTTAAATCTCTTTTTTTTTTTTTTTGGTCACTTTTGCCCTTTCTTCTCCTGCCTGGTAAATTTTCACTTGTGTAAGTAAATCAATTCTGTATGTCTGTATGCTCAAAGGGATGGTGGTTGCCTGGAGGATGGGATGTGGGTGCTGAAAGTAGTGTCACCCTATCACCACCCTGGGCAGCAGTGTCATTTCTGGTTACTGTTGCAAAACTATAAGAATTTGTTACACATGAGTTATCCACATCTGTCAAATATATGGCTAAGCCAAGGGGAAAATACTTTTTTTTTTTTTTTGAAAAAAACAATCTGGTAAGTCCTAGAGAGAACCTTAAAAGAATAGAGATGCTTACCTATGTGTGAAGCTCCCAGAATGCTGAAGTGGAAATGGAAAACTTACACCTTACTTCTCTAATCTTGACACCACAGCAGTTGTGAGAGCTAAGTATTTTAGGAGGCAAGATAATTCAGATCCATATTCTGCTGTTAAAATACCATAATTCAATTTCTTTTTCACATCTTTGGGGAAACTTTTCTCAATTTGTATATTTCTTTTTCTAATAGGTATTAAACTTGAGTTCAAACAGGCAATATCAAATGTGGTTCTGCAAACACATACTTTTTTAGGATTAATTTTATAGCAGATATTCTTTCATGGCAATGAGGAGGTCATATTTCAATTTTGTGAATGTCTTTTCCCTTAGAGGAAGCAGGGAGGTTCATTGGTAATCTGGCCTTTGTTTCATGAGCTGGAAACTATTGTGTAATGCTTCTCTGCAACAATAGTCCTCTGTCACAGAGTACATTGAAGTCGTTATGGCAGTGTTATCAGCTCAGGTTCCAGATCAATGCAAGTAGTTATTTAGGACCCTCTAACATATATGTAAATCTTTATCTGGTTTCACAGAGCTACGTTTATTCATCGTATGCCAAATTACCAATAAAAATCAGCAACAGGTTCTGGTGCTGTACATTGTGTATGAGTGGATATATCTACCTTTTGTGCTCTGCTGAGTGAACAGATGAGAAAAATCAAAAAGTAAAAAGGTATCTATTAATAAATCTGAGATGTATTGTTTTTCAGATTAAGTCAGTTCAACCTGAAATGTGGGGTCAAAAATCAAAAGTGAGTGAAAAATATCCTGTGCTTTGTATCTCTTCCCTTGTTGGTCAGAACATAAAACACGTGATTACAAATAGAGGATTAAGTACAGAAGGAGACACTGGCAGCTCTATTTGGAGGAAGACCAAACCGTAACTAGGAAAAGAATGGGAAGAATAAATAGGTAATTTGAGTGAAGAGGTTCATGTTTAATTTTATTTTTACTAATCTTATGTTGCTGTGACCCAGAGAGCACACATTTTTAACTTTGTGTGTGCCTTGCTATGTTTCTGTACTTCCACACCTCCAGAAGCCCTTCAAGAAGGGAGTGATGGTCTTATCACTAAGGCTGCCTGGCTGCTCTGTGAAGGCATGCATTATAGCATGAGCAATCTTTTAGCTGTTTTTTTGCTCAAAGGTTGGAGGAGAAGAATGATGTTTTGTGGCATGTGGGATTTATGAAAGAGAACTTACAAAGATTTTGACAAGAAAATTTGTGAAGGTAATGCTGACTCTCTAAAGGCATGCTATTGAAGATTTTAAGACTTTCCAGGTCTCATTATTCAGACCTGGTGTGTATTCCTTAGAATTGTTGTCTTGGCAGGGAAGAGGTATAGTTGGAATCTGTTAATGCTGTGGTGGTGTTTTGTTGTCAGTAGAATCAAAATTAGGGAATCTGTTTACAGTGTTGACATGCACTGTCTCTGTAAACTCCTGGAACCGAGTAAAACATGCAAAAGCCAGCTTGGTTTTATCCAAGCTTAGCATAGGCCCCAGAGCAACATATTGGGATCAAAATAGTGTGTGTGAACATGACTGTCCTGCATCTACACCCAAGCCAATAAATATTTGGTGGCATGATATACAATGTGGATTTAATTGCTTGGGTTGCAGCTCACTTGTGATCTTTGCATGGTGTGAATGTACCCTTTGTCTCTTTTTCTTTGTTCAGGACCTCTGGAATCTTTACTTTTAGTGCAAATTGTTATTAAAAAAAAAAAAAAAAAAAAAAAAAAAAAAAGATGAATGGACCAGTGAAGTTGGCTTTCCTTTTAGACATTGGAGTCTCAATATGAAATGTGAATGAATGAAATACAATTGGCTGAAATGTGAAGCCGGACAGAATTTTATGCAGAGAAGAGATTTCTGGGTAGAAATTGCATGCTCAGAGTGGTGAACTTGTGATGGACTGTAAGGATGACTAACAATGTGAGTCAGAAAGGTTACTATAGGGTTTGTTTTGTTCAGGAAGAAGAAAGTTGCAGTGGGTAAAACGGGAACTGATGAGTAGATGTATAAAGAAGTGCATTCCCTGCAGAAACAAACAAAATAACAGATTTTTGAACTGTTGTAAAAATGTTATGAAAAAAAAAAAAAAAGTTTTTTGAAATGGTGGAATCAAGTGTCTTCTCTTGGCAGGTGGGATAGGGGCAGGATTTTGAGGAAGGTGATCCGATTGCCATTGGTAGTTTATCCATGCAGCATATCCATGAGATCAGGATGAGGATGATGGAGAATCTGGTTTGAGTGGAGATTTAAGTAATATGCATTAAAAAAAAACTGAAATCTGAGTAATGTGAACAGATGGGAGCACCGGGAGCACCAAGAAAGAAGATAAGAAAGGGTACTGTTACTGAAACACACAAAGAACCCAGAGTAAGAGAGACTAACAGTCATGGAGGTTGAGGACAGAGGGCATGCTCCCAGGTTCTGGTCATGATAAGATTAGTGAATTGATAAATTGTACAACCTGGCATTGAATTCCTAATGCCACTTCCCAGTGCCAATTTCACAGCACTGACACGGAGTACTTGAATATGAGTTCCCTCAATGTGTTAATGGTTACAAAGAACTGTGCTGGTCCTGTAAAAATAGTCTAGGAACAGTTTGGCTTTGCAATGCATGTTTTTTTTTTTTTTATTGAACAGTAGCATGTTTTTGACAATGTCATTTGGCCCTTCCTGAAACACACAGACTTTGAGCGAGTACTGCTGGCATAATATAATTTGTTTCATAAATTACTTGGGTGAAATTCCAGTGTGATGCAACAAAATCCTTGGGATTATGTAGCCTGTAGATGTACCTAGTAAGTTCTCTATATTTGCCAGCACAGAGCCTGAGGCACCTTATTTGTTTTGCTTACTGCTTACACTGGATTTTGCATTTGGGTTTGAGGTTTCTTATGTGCAAGATTATTTTGCCAATGTGTGGTGGTTTAATACATTTCATTCTTCTCCCTGCTTCGATCTTCTATGTATTGCTAAGAAATGTAAGGTAGAAAACATTCCATGCCTGGGTCATTGGACTATATTATGGAGTTCACTCACTCTGGGTCATGTTTGTCCTTGGGCAGCAATGGTAGTAGTCATCACAGCCATGTTGAAGTAGAATTCTCCTTTTCTGACAGCTGTTTGTTTTTGTTTGCTAGCCAGAGCACAGCTTTCTTCTAATAAATAGTTCATAGTACAACCTATGGCTTATGAGTACGTGTGTTCTAAGAGGGCACAGTTAATGGGTTTTGACAAGAATATGAAACTTTCTTTCCCTCAGAGTGAATACAACTGTGTGAATGGCGTGAGTCCTGTCCTGAGACAATGAGTTCCTGCTTTGTTTTGTTCCACTTCATTGACAAATTTTCCAGAGATTCAATTTTTTAGATTTTTGCATCAGAAATTTCAGAAACTTCTTAAGAAACCTAGTTCTTTGGACAAGGTTCAAAAACCAGGTACTGCTGATGTTTGAGACAGGCATTTCAGAGTGCAGTATAGTGATCAGTAAATACTGAGTAAAAGTCAACTTTTGCCAGAAAAATCTTGGTATTTCCTAGATCTCATAGAGTTCCTCATTCTTACCAATTATCCAGTCCAGCTTCGTATTCCAGTTCCATGTACAGTTTAAAGTCTCGTGCAACCTTTCAAATAGACAGGTCATTTTGTTACACGTACTGGTCTTCTTTTTACTGCATATTCTGAAATTCAGTCTCTGAATTTCAAACGTAGTGCCTCGTACATGGGACTCTCCCCATCCTTCTTAATGCATGCAGTTACTCAGTGTTCTTGGTAAATCTAGTAAGGTGAGGTGAGAGATTTTTTTTCTGAAGATTTTCTGCTTGTCTTTAGTCAACATGTACCTGCTGAAGTATCTCTGCTGGATGGGAGAAGACAATGGATATCCTGCCTATTCCTACCGTCTTCTGACTGGAAAGCAGGAAGTTGCAAACTTACACTACAAAAGTGTCCTCTGTTTATCATTTTGGAAGCTGCCTACAATTTTTTTCATACAACAGGAGACAGAGACCTGCAGTTCTATCCTGAAGAACCATGGAGACAGTGAATGTGGTTAGTGGTTTGTCAGATATGAGTGCCTTTTTATCTCATTATTCTATTTGGGTTTACATGAAGCTAGAGTTAAAATTATCCAGTAATGTCAGCCTCAGCAGCTTCTGCTGGCTTATGGCCTACTCGAGACAGGGATCAAATGATGGTTCAGTCTACATTTCAGCACACCTCTGCTCTTAATGTGTGATATGAACCTGGAATGGGACTTCTAGGAGCCATGGGTTGGTTGTTGCCTTATTGTGTCCCAGACTTCTCCATATTTTTACTACCATCCATCTTCCTCGTTGGCTTGTTCCCATGTTTGTCTCTTCGGGGCATGCCTCTTACTGCAGACAAATAGAAAGAAACAATTTATTCTGGACGGTTTCACTCTTTCCATGGGCTTCTAAGCATGAAGTTCACCAGAGCCCTATAAACATTAGTTCGCTGATAACTGCTTTGGTTGCTAAGTCCCATGCCTTGTCCTTCCCCTCCCAAACTGCATTTTTAATATTCATATAATGGCTGAAAATCTTTTATTTTCTATTTCAAAAGTCTAAAGTCATAAGGAATTGGTAGTTGTGAAGCTCCAAAGGCCTAGTGAAGCTTTTTGTTGAAGTGATTTGCCAGTTCTTGATAAAAATAGAGAGGTAGTTTATGTTTTGAGGGCTCTGCTGATTTCAGGCCTATGATTTTTTACTACTAAACTCTGCATAGGTCATTTTCGAGGCCACCTCACTTTTTGAGGAAGACAGGAGTGCTCAGAAAGGCAGCTTTGATTTGCCAAGTGCCTGAGAGCCCTGTGCCACATAGAATACGTCTGGTATATGAAGGTGAGATGCATGAGCAAGGATACTCTTGAGTGCTTGACTGACATTGTAAATTCCTGGCTGTCTAGAAAACCATATTCAGAGGACATTTGTTCTATACTGAACATATTTCCCTGTCTTCAGAATTATGTGTAATTTGCAGGTTTTTTTTGCCTCTAAATAGGAAGACTATCTTCTTAAGTATTTGGGGCATTCTTGTCAGAGACAAGATGTCAGAGAGTATTGTCATTCAGAACTAGACAAAATAACAATTTCTTTTTAAAGGTAAGGAAGCACAGGCTTTTTAAAATGAAGAAAAGAGGTTCTTTTAACTTCATTGGTCTTATCCTGATTACCAGGGTTGTAACTGCAGAATATGTTTTGTGACTATGATCTAAAGGCCTATTCATACTTGGAAGCTGTTACGGAAAAACAGTATTCTAGAGGAAAGTGGCAGCAGAATTTTCTGTTCCTTTTGGCCTCCTTCCAAGATGCTTTCTGGACTAAAGTGGATGGAGACATTATTTTTGTATGGCTGAGGAAAAAAGACCAAGACTTTTAATCTCATAACTGTGTATAGAAAGATCCTGAGCTGTTCATATGGTGTTTTTTAATACTATAAGGTTTTACACTGGAACTCAGAAGGAAAGTACAGAGGGTGGAAGTTGTCTTTTAACTATCAGGACTTCTTGGAGGTGATTGAATTACAGAGTAAAACGTTCCTCCTTCCCTGTTGGTTTACTGTTTGTCTGCTCTGTAATAGTAACCCACTAAAAATGTATGCAACTCTTTCTGAAGTTATTTTAAACCCTCAGCAATGTATACAGATATTGTAACCTTGGATAAAAGCACCTCTGAGTAGTGGTTTCAGTTTTGCCCTTTCAGGCATGTGGAAAGTGCCCCAGTACGTTTCAAGGATTTTAAACTAAAAACTTCTTAGGTATGGGTTGTAGTTTCAGAGCTTCCTTGATACAGCATACATCAAGGGAATAGTTTGCTGTTTCTTTAGATTTTAATATGGATTAAAGCTTTCTGTTGACTTAATACCATGGACTCCTTTTGGGCCTAGTTACATTGGGATATATGCAGTGGCAATTTTGGAGAGAGCCCTCTTCATGCCTGACTTCTCTGTTTTTATGTCTGTGCTGAATAGTTTATCTATCAGATGCTGAGCTTAAGGTTCATCTTCATGTGGTAGTACCTGTCCCAGGCTTTTAAGCAGTTGAACTGCTCATCCATGTGAGATTGTAAACATCTCAGTAGTATGTAGTAATAACTCAAAACAAAAAAAATAAAATAAGGAATAAATGATGAATTAAGAATTAAGATTCTGCTCTATCTGTATAGTGTTGTGGTGGCTTTTCTTTCCCTCTGAATACAGATGTACTACTGAGTGGTAGGAAAACCTCTGTATTGTGCCAGATCACCATCAAGTTTCCCATATTTCAGAGTAACAGCTGAAGTTATTCAGAAAGCCAGAGCCCCACAAGGTAATAAAAATAGCTATCCTTATATTGCATCACTTGCAAAATGAAAGACAAGGTACAACACATGAAAGAAGGGATGAGATGACAATCTGGTGAAGCAGAAGAGATGGCAGAATTAGTGATCATTACATGGTGCTACTTTGCATGGACTAATGAGATATATAAGTATGTAAATTACAGAGCAATATAATCTTCTAGTATGATCAACTAGCAGAAAACAAAATTGTTGTATTGATACCAGTTAGTGGTTTTCTTTAGCTAGTTTGGCAAAGAGAAGATTTAAGAGAAGACATGGAGCTAGATAAAGTACTTTCTTGCCGAGTACTTTTTCTGCATATATGTTACAGTCTGGGCAACTCTTAGAGGGTCTTTGAAAAATCTGAGACTTGAGTTGAGGAAAAAATGGAACAGGCAGAGTGTAGTAAATAGAATAAAAAATTAGTGTTCCATAGCCTAGTTTATACACAAAGATATTATGCTAATGAAGGATATCAAACTTGGAACAGATAAAGAAATTTTAAAACATTGGTGCATAGTAAGCTCCTTGCCATTAATAAAACAAGAGTAGCTACATATTGTAGAATGGTAGAGGGTGGAGGAAGACATTGGATATCTGAAACAGGTATTGTTGCATGGTGTAGGAAACAAAAATATCTAAAACGAGACTGAAGTTTCTCACTTCATGATGCCTCCCTCTTGTTTGGGTTCTGAAAAAACTAGTAACTTTCAAAATAGTCACAAAAACCTTACTTTGAACAACGTGATAGGCATGTTCCAAAGGACAGATAGTTAATACTGTGCAAGTATTAAAAAAAAAAAAAAAGAAAAAGGAAAAGAAAGAAAGAAATATAATGCTTCTCAAACATTGGTTCTGGATCTGTGTCACATAAAGCTTTTATGAGTGACTCTGCAAAAGAGCTTGCATCTTTTCTGGCAATTTGCAAGGAAAGAACTAAGTGGAGCTTTATATTTAAGTACTCTGTATCTTAGATGATCATTTATAATGATGTTTAATCGTAAGCCTTTAAATGATTTTTCATAAGCAAGATGACAGTGACCTCACATAACATTCTAAGCTTTTGAACTGATAGCATGCTTCAGAAACACTCTTCATATATGCATCCTTATGTTAAAGTCTTTCTAGTGTATTTGTTACGAACTAAGGTATTCAAATGCAATCTGTATATGTTCTTTGAATTACACTGATTTTCTAAAGGTTTCTTGTTGATTCTGTTTCAGATGCATCCACTTGGGCTGTGTAATAGCAATGATGAGGAAGATTTGTATGAATACGGCTGGGTAGGAGTGGTGAAGCTGGAACAGCCAGAGCTGGAACCTAAGCCATGCCTCACTGTCTTAGGAAAGGTAAGGGGGCATATGGTTTGAATAGTCTGGGGTAACTGCTGCATGTAACTGTTTTGTGGAAGAGTTAGTTCCTTTCTGAGAAAAATCAAGAAATAAATTGAGAAAAAAACTTGTACGCCACAAAATATTCCCATTTTGCCTGATTTCACACTGGGTGCTTCAGTAAAGGATAATGTCATAACTCAGTTGATAAACACAGTGATGGTAAACTGAGTGCATACTTTCCCTTTTTGAGCTCTACAGGAACCTAACAAAGACTTCTGCAAAAGTGGATGTTTAGCAGATGCAGTATTTGAGTAGAAATAGGGTGAACTGCCAATATGATGCTAACATGATCGAAAAAATCATGTTAACAAAAGCAGTTAAAATGAAAGCATTTAACTGTTTTTTTTCTTTTTTTTTTCTTTTTTATTTGTGGGAAGAGGAGTCCTCTACATGAGACTTCTTTGCTGTAATTTCAGGATAGACATTGCTAAAAAAAAATTGAATCTTACTGTCTTGGTCAAAGAAATACAAATTTTCTTCTTGCTGGAATCTTCCTTTGGAATAGGGCCCCTAGAATCTAAATTCCTTGCAAAACGTCCTTTTTTTTATGAAGTCAAGAACAAATCTTTACTACCGCCAGATCTCTCAAAAAGAAGAGCAAGAAGATGAGCTTTTTTTTTGTTCTTAGATTGGACTTTTTTAGGATTGAGGTTATTATATTTTGACATTTCACAGAATCACAGAATCACAGAATTCTAGGGGGTGGAAGGGACCTCAAGAGATCTTCGGGCCCTACCCCCCTGCCAAAGCAGGTTCCCTAGAGCAGGTTGCCCAGGTAGGTGTCCAGACAGGTCTTAAATAGCTCCAGAGAAGGAGACTCCACAACCTCCCTGGGCAGCCTGTTCCAATGTTCCGTCACCCTTACCATGAAGAAGTTCTTTCCCATGTTGGTGCGGAACTTCCTGTGCTCCGTTTCGTGGTCATTGCCTCTTGTCCTGTCCCCACAAACCACTGAAAAGAGGTTGGCCAGATCCCTCTGTCTCCCATGCTTAAGGTATCTGTAAACATTAATAAGATCCCCTCTCAGTCTTCTGCCAGGAAGTTAAGGACTTGCTTTCTTTTAAAAATGACATGGGCATAATTGGAAGTTTGCCTCAACAATTTCTGGCAAAATAAAAAGACTCTGTCAGGGTAGTTGTCTTTGTACACACTTCGCTTTCCAGCTTGTGGCACGTGCTGGGAGTTCTGTTTCATCTGAACACTTTTTATTGAGAAAGCTAGTTGGATGTCCTTAGTTTTGCTCTGAACTAAGATGATAAACATGGAGAGCTGCCATGCCTCAGCTGACAATAACTGTGTCCATCTCTGTTATGTGCACAAGGAATGGGTAACCTTGTGACTTTAAGCCTATCTTAAATTAATTTGTTTAAAAGCTGAAACTAACTCAGATAAATTTCACAGGACAAACCATAAAAAAAAGTGTAAGTGCTTCTTCAAAGGAGCTGATTTAAAGTTGTATCACTAATATTGGTGAACTTTTGCATTGAGTAATAGGGTGGTAGACCCAAAAAGGTTACTGCTTGTGTTTCTATGATAGAGTGCATGCATATGTGAAAGCATAAATGATGAGGTTTTGTATAATAGCAAAAGAAGGAAAACAGATGTGTTTAAGATACTGTGGAAAGCTTGGAATGTTGCAAAGTAGAAGGTAGAGAATATCAAAAAGATGTCTGTAGTGCTAAATTCCATGACACATGAGTCTGGCACAAAGATATATTCTTTTTTCTTACTGTTGTTTTCAGTTGTTGTGGTTGTTGTTAGTAAAACCCTAGCCTGTATTTCTTAGTAGCTTCACTTCACTTGTTTATCCATCTGCTAAATAGGATCTGTAGATGTACAGAGCTTAACGTGTCCATTTCCATATAGATTTTTGAATTTCTCATCATTCTTTGTCAGATTTATGTGGTGTAATAAAATCACAAGTTTTTTTTTTTATTTATTTTAATTTTATTTTATTTTAAACAAAATCTTCTGTTAGAGTGCCCATGAAAACTGGACTCTGATTGGGAAGGGTGTGTGTGGCAGCCGTGATTTAACATTGCCTTTGATCACAGTGCAGCCCTGTTTGAGGCAATGCTGCATGCAGGCGAAGCAAAGGCCTGGGTTTTACTGATCTCATGAGCTCCTGAATAGGGCTAGAAGGGGAGTGACAGAGGAAGAAGAAAGCTTTGGAAATGAAAAGGAAACCCCGTGAACCCAACGAGCATTATTGGCTGGATTTGCCTACCAGGGAGCCGCTCAGTTTCTGCCAGGCTAATTCTGCTTCAGCTTCTCACTCCCCCACACCGACCCCTCCACCCCCCTCTCTTTCCTCCTTTCAGACTTTTTTGTTTTTTTGAGGCATGGCCGCAGTAACTTGGTTCTCAGGCTGGGAACCCACTGAGCCTGTTGCCATGGTTGCTGGGAAGCTCTTTGTGCCATGTGCTTCAAAGGGAACCTTTCCCCTCCTAAAATTCCTGCCTTCTCTGCAGACAGCACAGTGAAACCCCATTTCCTTTGCCTGCCTGTGCACATGCTCCAGCAGAGCAACTTTACTCTGGAGGAAGGGAAAAGCAGTGTTGCAGCAGTTACCTCCTGCATGTTTGCGTCCACTGTGCTGTGGTCACACTACATCTGTGTGTCCTGCTTATACTGAAGTGTAGCCACCCTGCCTCCCCCTCCCAGTTACTTCTGAAGTAAGAATTTCTGTCAAGATGGTATAATACACCCTAACAATACCATCACTTATTTGAATAGATGCTGAGAAAATACTGAAGACTTGCTTAAAACTAGCATTTCTTCCCTCTTCTGCAAGCTTTGAAGTCCACAGGGAGGGGTTTTGTTTCTTGTTTCTCTTCCAGGGACTGCTGAAGAGACTCTTCTATATTCATAGGATATATGTAATTAAGGATGTGCATCTGAGTAGAACCTAACAAAGAGAGGATGTCCCTGCTACTACAGCTTCCTGTTTTCTTCAGATCAAAGGAATCCGTAATATGAGGAAATTCCTAACAGTTCTTCCCATATCCATTCACTTATCTCTGTTTTAAGAGTTTGTTTACAAAAACATATACACAAATACTAACTAGAAAAATTGCTTGTTTTGCCACGTCATCATTAAGATTATATTACTGAAGATGGGGCTGAAATCATCATAACTTGAGTCTGCCTTAAACAGTCTAGTCATGATTCTTAACCTTTTGTGTAACAGTTAGTTTAAATTTTAAAATTCTTGTAAGGTATTCAAATGTGAAATGACAGGACAGTTTAGTTGGTAGTTTAGTAGCTGAATAAAGAGTGATCTAAAACTTGAGGAACTGAGACAAGAGGGCCTTATGGGGAGTTTTGTTCTCACTTTGTGAATGAACTTTAACTAATTTTCTGGCTTATATTTAACTTGTGCAATACTTTTATCCAAGAATATTGTAAACCCCATCATGAGCTCAGACACCTGCACTAGCTGTGGGAGTATGGGTGCTTTTCTTGTTGAGTGGAAGCCTGTAGTTTCCTGTCCTAACAGTGAAGTTACTTAGTGAGGTTTTTGGAGGAAGTTTGTTGGGGGTGAGAGAGGGGAAGACACTGCAATGCATTTTTAAGTAATGTTTTTATGGAAATCACGAATACCCTATGGGGTAATATATGCTGATTAAATTAACATACCCGGATGAGCAAGTAATTGGCTTGTGCATCTCCTTACTTGCCATCACAGAATCATAGAATATCCGAGTTGGAAGGGACCCACAAGGATCATAGAGTCCAACTTTTGGGTCCCCAAAGGACCACCCAAAAAATCAGGCCATGTGTCTGAGAGCATTGTCAAAATGCTTCTTGAACTCCAGCAGGCTCAGTGCCATGGCCAATTCCCTGGGGAGCCTGTCCCAGCGCTCAACTACCCCCTTGGTGAAGAACCTTTTCCTGATCACCAGTCTGAACTTCCTCTGAACTTATTCCTGTCAAAATGCCTCTTAAGATGTGTCTTTCTGAAAAAAGACTCTTTCACAGCAGTAATGGTTAGTCACAGAAAATAAAGTCTGAAAAATGCAGTCTGATTAATTTCTTTCCACCTTGTTTTTCTGATGTGTGTGAGCAATGATTTGAGCAAATTCTAGTTGAGTGAGAGGCCCTTTTCAGGTAAGGAAATACAGATCTCAGATATGGTAGGTTGTGCTCTAAACACATATGGTAACACTTTTATATATAGTTCTGTGTGCTAAGTTACTACTTTCTCTGTTTGTCTGTCTGATTTCCTACAAACCTATTGCAAAAAAGGGGTCCATTTCTTTCTACAAGAAAATTAAACTATTTTAAATTCCTTCTTACCAGGACTGAATTTATCTGTTGATTGAAAATAACTTTGAATTATATCTTGCTCATTTGTAAAGAATTGGTGGCATCTTGACTTGAAAAAAAAAAAAAAAAAAAGTATTTTTGGTCCTTTTCATTTGGAGTTAGTGAAATTAGGAAAGGCAAGATAGATGAAATCAATTTTATATCTTGATATTCGTAGCCTAATTAAGCATACAGTTATGTGTGCAAATTAGAATTGCAGTGACTACATAAACATACCTTTTTTTCTGTATATCATTAATAATTTGTGTATCAAACTTTGTTAGGTATATCAAGTTCAGATAATTTCTTGTCAAAATGGATTCAGTTAAATTGTGGAAATGCATATTGAACATAGGCAAACACTATTTCATGATACACTTACTCAGAAATTAGGACTGAGCTATGTAGTAGAGTAAAATCTAAAAGTGATGAGAGAGGCATATTCGTAGCCAGTGATGTATGTTTACAAAACTTACCTTGTTTGGGTATTTCAAACTAGTAGTGACAGCTGCAGTAATGTCATGCCACCCTTTGATGAGTCCTGTGCACAGGCAGTAGAATATACTGTCACTTCAGGGTAACTTTTTATGTCCATTGAAGTAATTGACATTGTAGTATCTATTCCACAGTTTGGGGACATATGCTGCTTTCTGTTTATCTGCCTGTGTTTGTTTCTTCTTTGTAAACACTGTTTAAAAAGCACTTAAAATTCATTTGGAGGCAGCAGTCTCAAAACGTAAGGCAAAATTTAATCGGTCTTGGTGAAAAGTAGCTAATAGAATGGATGACTTGTAAGCTTTTGTTTGTTTGTTTGTTTCATTGTGTGGCTACATGAAGGTTTGTGTTGGCAGTGTAGAGTCAGTGGAAGTAGGAACAAGTAAAAGGAGAAGGTTAGAGGAAATGCATTTTCTAATGGCAGTGCTAACCTAAATGCATGTCAATTACAGATAAAGAAAAGATGTTCAGCAATAGAAACTTAATATTTGTTATTTTGAACTCCCAAATACTCTGTGTTATGGAGGAATTGTTATTAAACAGGAGAAGCTTTTGGAATAATATTAGACTCTTTTGGCTTTGGGCTTGTTGGTAGAAATACATTGTACATGCCAAAATTCTGATCAAAAGACAAACTACATTGTTTATCAATTCCAGTTTTGTTTTTTTTTTTTGATGCAAAAAGAGTGTGTGTTTTGAAGGGAAAAATAGCATCTTGGCTTGTGTTAAAGACACTGAGCTTCAAAATCTATCATGTTCTCCATTAACTTTTCATTGTAATTTTTCATTTTTCATGGTCCGTTGACTTAGCAGTGGCTAAAATTAGAGTTAACTGTGAAAGGAGGTAGTGCATATAACTTTAATTCCTGCTGAGTTAACTGTGAAAGGAGGTAGTACAAATAACTTTGATTCCTGCTATGCATGTGTTTTTTTTACTATATTTGTTCTCAAGAGTTATGAGAGAGAATGACCATTTTTCTAAAGCACTGAAGAAGAATGTAGTTCTGCAAAATCTAACTGATCGTTTCTTGTTGTTCCCCACTCATTGCCATTTATAATGTCCAGGACACCTGAAAAGTTAACATACATTTTAAACAACCATAAAACATGTTCAATAATCATTTGAAGTTATACTGCTATTTGTGCAAATATTTTTGGTGTCATTTATCTTTTGACATTCTTGTTTCTCATTTTCCCAGCACTAGCAGTGTAAGCAGACCTCAGCAGCATATAGACATAATGATCTCTGGAATCTTAAGAAAATTGCATAGATGAGATCAGAAGAGAGGAAATACAGTTATTCAAGAAGAACTGGAATTTTCATAATGACAGAGACAGAAATAGTCCTCATAATCTTCCTGATAGGGACAAATGTATATTATTGAACAAGAAAAAAATCACATAAAGCAAAATGTGTTTGCCAAAACCTCAGTGCATTTCTGCTTCTTATCTCCTTGCTTTTTCTTCAGTCCCAACAGACCACATTCTAAACAGCAAGCCTGTTTTAACAAACTAAAAAGGGAATTTGGGAAAGAAAAAGGAAGAAAGGTTGCATGTGTGAGTGTTTGGCAGCAGAGAACGTGGAGAAATGTTTGGAGGCAAGCACAGGGATACAGCATTAAGCAGCAGTCTCATCACTGTAGCTGAAATCTTGTGTTCATATGTATCTTTCTGTGTTCCTTCTCTTTATCCCTCTCACTGTGTGATTAATTTCCACCTTAATTTCAGTAGTGCTTTTAAGAAAGAAGGGAAAGGTTGAGAAAAGGTAGGAGAACTGACAAGCAAGCCAAATAAATTTTGGAGACAAGAGGAAAGGTTTCTGTTGCATATAGGTAATACAGTGAAAAATGTGAAGGAAAAGAAGAGATGGATCAAATCCAAAGAGGGGAGCACTCAAAGGAATGGGCAAAGAAGGGCTGGATCAGGTCATGAAGTTATGAAGAAGTAGATCTATCGCTTTTTAATACTGGGGCGGTGGGTGTTTCCATTAGCAACTAGTGCAAGCAATCTGTTATTATGTTGTTTTACTAACTTCCTTTTTGTGTTCAGTGTGTATTGTTATGACAAGCAACAGCTATTGATGAAGAAAGGCAGTCTCTGATGTTTCCCCCTCTGAACACTCCTTAGATTTGCTATTGTTGGATTGATTACTTTAAATATATGTCTGCTTTTAGAATTGAGTCCTTAGCAGTCCCCACCACCATCTTCACTCCTTTCCAACCAACTGTGGAACACAGCTGCTTTTCTCTTAAGCTAAAGAAGCAGCTGTTGTTGCATAACACGTGTTACTGGAGTCTTTGCTCAGTCAGTAATCCCAGGGAAATTAACAGAAGTTCAGGCTGAGTCAAGATTAAGGTAATTTTTTTTTTTTTTAAAGATATTCCCAACAAAGAAATAATAACATGTAAATATTTTAAGTGTCTTTAAGTCTGTGGATTCTACATACTTAGTGAACCTCTCAAACATTGTGAGGGACCTTCTGCGCTAATTTCCATGTAGAAACTACCAATGGAATAACAGGAAAAATGCACCATTGCATACATGTTAGAAGAACTACAGAAATAGAGTTTGAAGTGTAAAAGTGAATGGGTGAGTAAGTGTAGCTCTGTTGGAGTAGAGACAAGCACAAAAGAAGGCTGGCAAGCAGAATCAGATAAAAGGATCAGAAAAGGAAGAAAATAAGGAGCAGATACGGAGGCAGGGACTGGAAATATTTAGGACTTCACAGATGAGTGACATGCCTAATTTCAGTGCACTAAGACAGAAGGCTTTGAAAGAAATTGGAGAACTAGGGAATGTAACCAGAGCTGCATCAGAGGGATTCTGATACACAGAGTAATAGATGTGCAGATAAAATCAGCAGTGGTAGAAAATAATGGATCACAGAGAAATTGCATACTTAAAGTGGGAATGTTTTGCAATGATTTTCACAAGATTGAAAGGGAGGAAAGAGAAAAGGTTGATGTAAAAAAAAATGTGCTTCACATTCTACTCCTCTGAAATAATTTGCCAGAAACCTCTGCTTTATACATGTCTTCATGATTGCCAGGTGGCTATTTCATAGAGGTTCCTGTTTGGATAACATGACAATTTAATGTTTGTACCAAGTTCAAGGAATCAACTCCAAATGGGTCAAGTAGCAAATATTTTGAGTATGAACTGGGCTTTTTGGTCAATGTAGCGAGCACTGACGAAGCCATTTGCAATTCTAGCAGATTATTTCTTGAAGATTAGAGCTGGACATATTTGTGGTATGAATTCTCTAGACAGATTAGGCATATATTATTATCAACATTTCATAGAATCATAGAATATCCCGAGTTGGAAGGGACCCACAAGGATCATCGAGTCCAACTCCTGGCTCCACACAGGTCTACCCAGAAATTCAGACCATATGACTAAGAGCAGAGTCCAAACGCTTCTTAAACTCCAACAGGCTTGGTGCCATGACTACATCCCTTGGGAACCTGTTCCAGTGCGTGACAACCCTCTCGGTGAAGAAACTTTTCCTGATACGCAACCTGAACCTCCCCTGTCGCAGTTTGACTCCATTCCCTCAGGTCCTATCACTGGTCACCAGAGAGAATAGGCCTTTTCCAGGCTAAACAGGCCAAGTGACCTCAGCCACTCCTTGTACGTCTTCCCCTCTAGACTCCTTCACCATCTTTGTAGCCCTTTGTATAGCTCTTGCCTTAGATGCACTCACTATGGATATGCAACTCTGACTAAGCCTATGCCTTAGTGTCTCAGTTGTGTGCCTATCACTGTTTTGTTCAATTGGTAAGCCCAGAGAATATATCACAGACATTTAATTTTTCAAAGTACTCAAATGATTTGGTCAGCTTTGGATAGGAAAAAAGATAGACCTTAGCCCAGAGGATCCAAGTAGCAAGCTTTTCAGGGAGGAGGAAATCAAGATATTTTGCTAAGGGTACAGAATGCATAGACTCTTTTGTCCATGAACAGTGTTGAAACTCCCAGAGGGTCTGGACCCTTCAGCTGGCTGTAAGGGACTAATGAGCCAGCCTGGCTGTTTATGGGCTGTGGTTAACCTCTTGCAAGTTAGGATTTCCTGTCGCCAGCAGTGGGCTGTGACCGCCAGCACCACAGTGTTAATGATGAGGTAGGGGCTGATGAATGGCTGGACTCCAGACAGCAGCCTTCACTGGCAAAAAAATCAAGTGGCTAGAGGGGGAAAAACACTGATGTCTACGAGAGAAATAATGCAAACTCCAGAACCTATAATTCCCATGTTTAAAAAAAGAAAGGGAGAAAGAAACTGGGGAGAAATTCAAACCAAGTAAAGCTTTTATCTCTGCATTCTGAATAGATGATTGTTTTTCAGCAAAACTGGCTGCAAAAGCCAAGCCAGTTAAAATAATATGCAGGCTGCTTGCCTCCAAGTAACCAGAAATTGTTGGCTCAAAGTAGCTTGCTCTGAGGAGCCAACCTGCTGGGAGACGTTATCCAAGCAACGGGCTGAATGTAATTCCTCCTGCTGTGGAATGGCTCTTTGGCAAATGAAGACCCTAATTAGAGATGGAAGGGTTTCTATTTTGTTTTTCTTTAATCCTTACCCTGAGGCCTCTGCAATACAGCCATGTCACTGCTTGTGTGGAGAGAAGTTTCCAGTTTCCCTTTGTAATGAGAATCCTCTACCTTTTTTATTCCTTTTATTTTTTTTTTTTTCTTGAAAGAAGTTACAAACTAACAACGAAGGACCACCGCAGTTTGGGACCTTGAAACTAACCTAATCCTAAACCAGGGACCACTATCTGTAAGATTGTCTGTGTCATCTTTATTAGCCAACCTACAGAAAGTTGCCAGATATAAATGAGTACTAAGGTGGGCCATGCATCCTCTTACTAAGTTCTATGTTTTAAAGTCTTTTTTTTTTTTTTGTTTGTTTGTTTTTACTAAAAAAGAAAGTACGAGTTTGAAGAACTCATTTGAAGCCAGTAGTATTCTACTGGATACAAAGGGAATTTTACAAGCCTTTGTTCTTTCAAAGACTGAAGTCCCAGACTAGGGGCTACATGCATATAGAGTAGCATACAGAAGCTCCAGGGGAATGTGTTAAAGCATTTTGAGTCTAATACATGTAGAAGTGAAAATACTTTTGCTGCTTGACAACTCACCTTGACTTACATGAGGTCTGTCTGACCATACTTGCACAGACTAGGTGCAGCTACATAACAACCCTACAAAGAGCACTGTTTTTTCTGTTAGTGTTGAGACTTGGATCTACTGTTTCATCACCTCAGATGATGATTGTGTTATCTCTGAAATGTCCTCGTTTGCAGTAGGGTTCAATCTATGGATGAAGGTCAGCTACTTGAGGGTAAGGCCAAGCAAAACAGATGACACTAAGCAGAAGACACTGTGGATTTTCATTCCTATCATATTCTTACATTTGAAGATAGGTATGTAGATGAAATTGTCCTTAATCGCTCACAGTTTTTCATGTTTATGCTTGCTTTCATTTCAACAGTTCTGGTGGGCTTTGGTCATATTTGTATCTTGTCTTGCCTTTAACAAGGGCAAGTGCAGGGTCCTGCA
The DNA here is from genome assembly GCF_011077185.1 of Oxyura jamaicensis. Classification (NCBI taxonomy): domain Eukaryota; kingdom Metazoa; phylum Chordata; class Aves; order Anseriformes; family Anatidae; genus Oxyura; species Oxyura jamaicensis. The sequence goes on along the minus strand of NC_048907.1, from coordinate 108,046 downwards.
CCTAGGGAGGAATAACCCCATTCACCAGTACAGGCTGGGTGGTGACCTGCTGGAGTGCAGCTCTGCAGAGAGGGACCTGGGAGTCCTGGTGGACAGCATGCTGACCAGGAGGCAACACTGTGCCTTTGTGGCCAAGAAGGCCAATGGTATCCTGGGGTGCAATTGGAAGAGTATTGCCAGCAGGTCGAGGGAGGTGATCTTGCCACTCTGCTCAGCCCTGGTGAGGGCACACCTGGAATATTGTGTCCAGTTGTGGGCTCCCCTGTTCAAGAGGGACATAGAACTACTGGAGCAAGTTCAGAGGAGAGCTCTGAACTTGCTGATCATATCTGATCTGATCTATTCTGATGATTAGAGGACTGGAGCACCTGTTGTACAAGGACAGGCTGAAAGAACTGGGCTTGTTTAGCCTGGAAAAGAGAAGATTGAGGGGAGACCTCATTAACGTATATAAATATCTGAGGAGAGGGTGTCAAGAGGATGGAGCTAGGCTCTTTTCAGTTGTGCCCAGTGATGGCACAAGAGGCAACGGGCACAAACGGAAGCACAGGAGGTTCCAGCTCAATATGCTCAGCTTTTCAAATAATTTGTGGTTGATACAGTGTCAGCATACCTTTGATAGATTACTGCAAATGCCTCAGACCTCTTTTATGTATAATTTCACACAAGCTGAATCTGTTTGAAGTTTCATCTCTTTCCTAAAATATTTAAATATTTACCTAAAGCTGTGGTTTGGGAACCATTGCTCAAATTTGTCATTTTGTTGGAAAGAACATTCCACAAAAAGGTTAAGCTTGTTTCTTAGGAATACTGTACTTCCCCATTGAATTGACTGAGACTGGGTAGAATTCCTGCAGATCGTAAGAATTTCAAAAGCTTCACCATCTCCCCTTCTAAATGCAAAAAGTAATTGTCTGTTTTCCCTCTTGTTGCATATATATACCAATTCATAATTTTAAGGTGGTATGCAGTTAGAACACATGCTTCTGTATTTGGATAGGAAGAGAGAACAAAGAGATGTTTAAGACAGTAAATACAATACAGGAAGGTAGTCCTGCAGCTGTAGCGGCAAATGAGATAAAAGAATCTGTCATGTTTCCCAGGTAGCAGTTAATAGAATAGAATAGCTGAAGGGACCTTCAGAGATCATCTAGTCCAACTTCCTAACCACTTCAAGGCTAACCAAAAGTGAAGGCATATTATTGAGGGCATTGTCCAAATGCTTCTTGAACACTGACAGGTGTGGGGCATCAACCACCTCACCAGGAAGCCTGTTCCAGTGTTTGACCACCCTCACAGTAAATAAATTTTTCCTAATGTCCAGTCTGAGCCTCCCCAGGACAGCTCTGAGCTATTCCCTCACGTCCTGTCATCGGTCACCAGGGAGCAAAGAGCGACACCTCCCTCTCCATTCCCCTGCTCAGGAATTTGTAGTGCAACGAGGTGATCTCTCAGCCTTCTTTTCTCCAGACTAGACAACCAGGCATCTTCAGCCTCTTCTCAGCCCTTTTACCAGCTTTGATGTCCTCCTCTGGATGCTTTTAAGGACCTTAACATCCTGTTTATATTGTGGAGACCTGAACTGTACACAATATTCAAGCTGAGGCTGCACCAAGGCTAATCATAGTGGGAGAATCATCAGAAGTGGCTGGCTATGCTGTGTTTAATGCACCCCAAAGTGTGGTTTGCCCTCTTGGCTGCCAGGGCACACTGATAATTCACGTCGAGCCTGTTGTTGACTGGTACCCCAGATCCTTTCCTGCAGGGCTGCTCTCCAGCCACTTGTCACCCTGTTGTTATCAGAAGAATGTGGATGTCAAAATGAAAAACTGAGTTTACCTCTAAGGTAACATAAGGGATTTAGGTCATAGTTCTTCGGCATTAGCTTATCTCTGGGGACTCAATTTTTCTTTAATGTGACTAGATCAGGAGATGCATTTGTTCTATGCTTGAGTTCTGACTGCTTACATCTGCATGACACTAGGTGTGCAAAGACTCTGATCTTGTATTCTGTGCTGCATTTTGAAGGACCATAACTCAACCCCAGAATGTTAGCTTTAATTGAGTTAGAAATCTATGTACATGCAAGGCATATTAAGGCAGGTTTGGGAAACAGCTGAGCTAACTGTAAATATTTGCCTACTAGACTTCAAAATTTGCAGGAACCTGTCTTGATAAATTATGATTATCAGGTAGTGTTGCAGCCTAGCATTCAGAAAATCTTTGTGTTTTTATAGTGGAGTCCTCAAGATAATGGCTATAACTGCAAACTAACTTGACAGTTTACACAGGAAGATACTGATAGTACAAGGGGTAATGGTTTTAAACTAAAAGAAGGGAGATTTAGATTAGATGTTAGGTAGACATTCTTTACCCAGAGGGCAGTGAGGCACTGTAACAAGCTGCCCAGAGATGTTTTGGATGCTCCCTTCCTGGAAGTGTTCAAGGTCAGGTTCGATGGGGCCCTGGGCAACCTGATCTAGTGGGTGGCATCCCTGTCCATGGCAGGGGGGGTGGAACCAAATGATCTTTAAGCTCGCTTTCAAATCAAGCCATTCTATGATTCTGTGATTCATTTAGGTTGAAGATTGAGTCCAGAAGATTGAATGAAAAAGTTGCATATGTATAGTGCAAGGGTGTAGCTAAAATTATGTGAAGAAAACCCAGGAAACTGTACTGGGCTATTTGTATATTACTTCTCACAGGAGAAGAAGTGAGTACCTGGAACTTTTACGCTCCTATGAAATGCTTTCATGTTTTGCTTGGTCATTGCATCATTTCCACACATCCTATCGCCAAGAACAGGACATGTGGGAATGGCATAAAGCTGTGCTAGGACTTCAAACTAGATATAAGGCAAAAATTCTTTATTGTGAGGGTTGTCTACCACTGAAACATGCTTCCTAGAGAGGTGGTAGATGCCCCAAGCCTGTCAATGTTCAAGAGGCATTTGGATAATACACTCATTAATATGCTTTAACTTTTGGTTAGCTTTGAAGAGGTCAGGCAAGTGGACTAGATGACCTTTGTAGATCCCTTCCAACTGACCTATCCTATCCTATCCTATCCTATCCTATCCTATCCTATCCTATCC
>NC_048907.1:61200-104942 GCF_011077185.1 Oxyura jamaicensis | reverse complement strand
CCTATCCTATCCTATCCTATCCTATCCTATCCTATCCTATCCTATCCTATCCTATCCTATCCTATCCTATCCTATCCTTTTTAAACCACTGAGGAGAGATTTTTTTCTGTATTTGCCTTGTTTATTTGTGATAGGAATAACTTGTAACATTCTAATTGTACACACAATTTGGGTACTATAGGGATGGTTTCTTGGAGTGGTCTAGGTTAATTAGTTGTCCTAACTTTATAATTCCTCCAGCACCTTCCCATACCTCTGTTTTTAATGGCTTCTCTCTGCATTACAGCATGCTGTTATGTATGCTCTACTGAATTATCCTTTGCAATGCTCTTTCTAGTTCACCTACTTGTAGTACAGCTTCAATGCAAAGATAAAGTTAATAATTATCTGGGTTGGCTGCAGTGGTATTTTATAGTGTATGATTCTTTACTACACAACTTCCAAAATGCACTCAGCTTGTGACTATTAAATTTTAGAGGCAACTGTGTGTAGGAATTCTCATTCCCTGAAAAAGCTTGAAGAATCCTTGTTCATAAAATGTAGCAGGATTTCTACCAGCAATTGTTGTGAGTGCCCATTTCTTGCTGAATGTGCTGTTACATAGTTCAAGACCATAGTCACCTCCTGTGCTCTTTTCCAGTGCTCACCCTTCTCTCTGTGATTGTGACCTATTGTAGCAACAAGACTGTTGGCCCACAGAATCGTCTGTGATAGCAGAAGGCAGGTTTTTGGGAATGGGGTCCTTTGATTGAAGTGTATCACAAAAGATTTGGAACCAGCAGGCTTGGCTGTGTTCAGGATTAAATGAATGTCTTTTTCATATTCTTATTACTTGGTCAAGACTATGGACTTTCATGTTGTTTCTTCCTAATCCCAGAAAGGAGAGGTACTTGTGTTTTTTCCTCCTGTTTTCACTATCTGAGAGCCACTCAGTACTAAGTCGTATGGATCACATTGGTATATATTGTTGATGTGATTACATACTACGAGGTGATTTTTTTCTTAAATCAGAAGTACAGTGTATTATTTTTTTAATGGTGATTATACTTTTAAATTTAAAAATACCACTTTGCACTTTCTATGCTGCTTCATTGCTGAAGCAATTGTCATAGTGCCATATAATGCTGTATCTATAGGACACATGTATAAAATGTATCCCAGAGTGGCAGAGGAGCTGAGTTGAGGATTCCAGTCAGGACAAGGTTTTATGTTAGTGTGGTGCTTTGGGGTTTCACATTCTTGTTGTGATACTGTGTGCTTTTGCTTTGAGGCAGGAATATGAAAGCTCCTTTTTCTTCATCTCAAAAAAGGTTTGAAATGACATCCTGCTTACGCTTTGCTTAACTCCATGTTTCTGGAATTACTGGGGAATTGTACATTAACAGGGCTGAGGCATCAGTTGGTTAATTTGTAACTTTTGCTGTTAGTAAGGTAGATTTTCCTCCTTTTCTCCTTCCTCCTGTGCCCTGCAGAATTGGCCAGTGGCCTGACTTTCTAGCTACAGTGGTGGTTCAAGGGGCAAGGTATTTTTGGTGATTGTCTGAGCGTGATAGCAGTGTAGGGGAGATACAAGGGATGCCTGTATTGTTCAGAAATTGTTAGTCAGTGTTCTGTGGTTCTGAGATGAAAAAGAGATTTATGAGTTCGTCTGCTGTGATGAAAAAGTATAATTCACATAATGCTGTGGGGTTTGTGCAAGATTCTCAATGATGAGCAGAGTGCAGCAGACTTACACTGGAATATCTTTGCCTGTTGCTCATGTTCCCTGCTTTTGTTTATGTTTATATGCTCATGCTTACTTGCTTTTGCAAGTAAAATTGTGAGTCTAGGCTAGAAACAAGTTTTATTCTGCTAATGAAATAACATATTTTCTTTTCCCCCAAAATAGCTTCTACTGAGTTATGGATAGGCAAACGTCGATAGGGAACACATATCCTCGCTTACTTTAGCAGATAGTGTTCCAGATGTATTTCTAAAATCATTTACATAGTGATATCCATTTTAGTTGATTTTTAGCAGCCAGTATAATGTTTTTCTTGACAGGAGATTACACTTGGCTTAGAGCAAAAAGCTTCAACCCATTCAGATTTCACAGTTATATCACAAAACTGTTTTGGATTTTATTGCCCAGTTTCAAGTGATGCCATTTCTATCATATTGAAAATCTAATGCTGTGTCTATGTGAGCCTTTTTCAGCACACTTATAGCTGCAATCCATAGAATGTGGCATGCAGTTCATACCCCCTACTCAGTTTATAATAGAGTTCTTCAAGATCGGAGATGAAAACCTCCTCACTTCAGTTGTATTCCCTTGCAATCAGTATTGTTGAAATCCTTGACCTGGCTTTCCAGAGGAATAAATCAAGACACTGGACCTTTCCATCAAAAATCACATTCCTTAGAGTCACAACATACACAAATTGATTGCTAGTGAGTGTTGATTACATGTTATCAGTACACTATGTGAGAGACTGACTGCCTTTTTCAGAGGACCAAAGATAACTGCTGAAAGAATTAACTACAAAAGATTTGACCTCATGCAGTTTGCATAATGCCATTCTTCTGGCAGATTAATGACCACTAACTCCATGATGTGGAGAGTTCTGACATGGAATATTGGGTCTGATGGGCTGGGTTGAACAGAAGATATGCCTCAAGTTCAGTAATTTTTAGTTCATAGAGAAACCAAGGGGGAAAAACCTCAAAAGATGACAGAAGGAATGGTAGAATCATAGAATATCCAAGTTAGAAAGGGCCCACAAGGATTTTCAAGTCCAACTCCTGGGTCCCCAAAGGACCACACAAAAAATAATACTATATGTCCGAGTGTTGTCCAAATGCTTCTTGAACTCTGGCAGGCTCAGTGCCGTGACCATTTCCTAGGGAACCTGTTCCAGTGCACAACCACCCTCTTGGTGATATCCTCCTGATATGTAGCCTGAACCACCTCTGTCATAGCTTCGAGCCATTCCCTTGGGTCCTATCACTGGTCACCAGGGAAAAGAGATCAGCACCTTCCCCTCAGTCTCTTCTTCTCCAGGCTGAATAATCCAAGTGACTTCTGCTGCTCCTCATATGTCTTCCCTTCTAGACCTTCACCATCTTTGTTGCCCTCCTTTGGACACTCTCTAACAGCTTTATATCTTTCTTATACTGTGGTGCCCAGAACTGCACATAGTACTCAAGGTGAGGCCTCAACAGCACAGAGTAGAGCAGGACAGTCACTTCCCTTGACTGTCTAGCAATGCCGTGCTTGATGCACCCCAGGATATGGCTGGCCCTCCTGGCTGCCAAGGCACACTGCTGGCTCATGTTTCAGCTTGCTGTCGATTAAAACCCCCAGATCACTTTCTGCAGGGCTGTTCTCCATCATCTCTTCCCCCAGTCTGGACATATAACCAGGGTTGCCCCTTCTCAGGTGCAGAATCCAACACTTCTTGTTAAACTTCATACTGTTTGTGATTGCCCATCTCTCTAATTTGTCCAGATCTCCCTTCAAGGCCTCACCCCCCTCAATGGAGTCAACAACTCCACCCAATTTGTTATCATCTGTGGAGTGCAAGTTTGGTCAGGCTGGCTCTGTTATCAACTAAATAAGAACATAGAAATTAATTTTCTTGACTATTCTATTCACTGATCTCTGCACAGAGTTAGAGAAAACCAGTTGCCATATTTTCTGCCCCCCCCCCCCAAAAAAAAAAAAAAAGAGAAAAAAAAAGCTTGAGATGTATTTTAAAACAGAAAGAAAAAGGTGGCAGTTGTTACAGCTGTGCTGTTTCCCTGAGTTCTGACTGAAAGCAGTGGTTTGCTTTTGGGATCCACAGGACTGTCTTCTGCATGCTGTATCTTTACTCTTCTGCTTCCAGTCTTGCTTATTTTGGAGGACTAGCTAATAGTACATGGTGGCACCTGATGGAATAGAGTTAGATAGTTTGTTAAAAGCAGATCACTGGCATCTGTACTGTAGTTACCACCTAAATCATTGGCCAATCCCTCTCTCCCAATCTTCAACATTTTCTTAACCCAGAGAATAAATCAACTCCCTCATGTACCATGTACCATAGATATAATTAATATTTTTTATTTACAGTACGCTAACATCCAGGAAAATAATTCCTAGAGTTGTATGAATGATCTGTAGAGGGTAATCCAGGAAGACAGATACATAATTCTTAATGTAAGAGTATTTGTGAGGACAGTGCTAGACTGGCTAGACATATCTGGTTTTACACAAGCAGCAAATACTTCTGAAGCATCTGTTCCTCCCTTCAGCTTGTCAGTTTTATCTAGAATATAAATTAAATATATGTATATGTATTTTTACTTATAGGTAGTAATCTGGCTCTACTAATAACCATTTCAACTAAGGGTTTTGAGTTACTGTCTTAATAAATGTGTAATTCATTACTATGTTCATATAAATGGCAGAGCTAACGGTGATTAATGAACTTTGATTTCCCCACGTATGGTTCCAAGCCTCAGTCCTTCTCTCTCATCTGTAATTTATTTATTCTCAGCAATCTATTATATTAGAATGTCATGTCCTCACATGTAAATGTGGCTGTATATTGAGAGGGAATTCTGACTCTGACAAAGAAGTAAAGGTAATGAATGAAGGCTAATGTCGTTGGTATGATTTTTCTCTTAAATGGGGATCTTCTTATGGTGGTTTTAACAATGCTGCATAATAACGAATACATTTATTGGAATGGGGCCACACTAGAAAGCAGAGCAGGAGATGCTTGTTTCTGAGATGTTTGTTTCTGCAAGCATGCAGGGTCTTTGCAGATGTGTTTGATTGAACCTGCAGGCAGCTCAGCACCACACAGCCACTCACTCATTCTCTCCAGGTGGGATGAAGGAGAGAATCGGAAAGGTAAAAATGTGAGAACTTGTGGATTGAGCTAAAGAGAGTTTGCTAGGCAAAGCAAAAGCTGTGCATTCAAGCAAAGCAAAACAAAGAATTCATTCACTACTTCTCAGCAGCCGGCAGGTGTTCAGACACTTCCAGGAAAGCAGGGCTCATCATGTAAAATAGCTCCTTGGGGAAGAAAGATGTCATTACTACAAATGTTGTCGTTCCCCCCCCCCCCCCTTCTTTACTATAGCTGTTATTGCTGAGCATGACACCACATGGATGGGACATCCCTTTGGACAGTTGTGGTCAGCTGTCCCAACTGTGTCACCCCCAGCTCCTTGTGGCCTCCTAGCTGGCTGTGCAGCAGGAGCTGAACAGTCCTTGGCTCTGTTGAGCTCTGCTCTGCAACAACTAAATTATCAGTTTGTTATCAGTACTATTTCCATCACAAATCTGAAACACAGCATGATGCAAGCCACGATGAAGAAAATTAACCCTATCCCAGCCAAAACCTTGACAGTATGTCAGCAAGTAGCAGACCTCCTTATTGTCTCGATTGTTGCTGTCCTCCTGCCTGATTGGAATGAATGAGAGGAAGCAGTGCACCTGTTTCATAATTATCAGTCCCCTCAGGATGAAAGTTTGTCTCATCAAGCAAGTCCTTGCTTCCTTACTGTATTTGTGTGGCCCACGGGAAAGGAATGCAAAGCTCTATAAATCTTTTTGTTATCCTCTGAGGTAATAATAAGAATTTCCCTGGGCCTGGATATATGAAGAGATACTTTCCTCCCACTTCTGTCATATGTGTTGCCTCTCATCCTCTCTGAATTGCAGGGTCTAGTAAATTCTTTCATGTTTTCATCTGAGACAGTACTTAATATGCATGTTATTGGTAATGATTATCAACAGTGAGTTCATAATGAGCAGGCCTAAAAATACTCCTAAAATACATTCAAAAGTAACTTTTTGTCAGCCTTCTCAATGAGCTATGACAATCTCTGTGCAAATTAAAACACTGCAGAAACATTGATGAAGGCAATAAAATGTATTTACAATAAAAAAGGCCTTAAAAATGTGTAGTAGACATCATATATTTCTGTTTTCATTTTTCTCTGAGTATAAAGTAGCCTTCAGCAAAGGGTTTCTGCTAAAGTGGGAAGCTGGTGATATTTAAGGGGTTGAGGAAAGGTAAATCAAAAGGTGGGTATTGTATCTCTGATGATTTTAGTTGTTTTAGAGGCATCTGCGTCCAACATTCAGTTACAGAAGTCAAATGTCTATTATGTGTTTGAATAAATGCTAACAGAGCTGATCTCTTTTTGTTAGAACCCCTAGATCTTTGTTATCCTTGCCATTTGACTTTTATTTTTATTTTCAGCCTATTCACATTACCTATTACATTTAGTTTTATAGTATCACTAATGCACAAAACACAGTAGATTTGTTTTCTGTTTTGGCTTTTTTATTGGAAGACACAACTAACTTGTCTGATTGTTCCATGCCTGGTTTATGATTAACTTAAATATTCTTGGAGCAGTTTTAACCTGTTATGTACTATTTTGTTAAAGACAAAGAAAAATAATCCCATAGAAACTGCTGCAAAGATTTGAACATATTTATTTAAAATTGAACTAATATTCATAAAACTCATTCACTTTTATTTTTGTTATTGAGACAAATAGGGATATATGTGTAGTTCTGTGCTAATATGATTTTTGCATGTGTTTTCAGGGGGAAATAAATCACAGCACTTGAAACACAGAAAAACATAGTTCAAATGGAGTTTGTATATAAGTAAAATCCACACACAATAAAAGTTAGAATGGATTATCCTGTGGTGTGGAGCACCTCTCCTATGAAACGAGGCTGAGAGAGCTGGGATTGTTTAGCCTGGAGATGAGAAGGCCCCAGGGAGACCTTACAGTGGCTTTCCACTACCTGAAGGGGCCTACAAGAATGCTTCATCCGGGGATGTAGTGATATGACAAGGGGTAATGGTTTTAAAATTAAACAGACAGAGTTGATTTACATTAGATATTAGAATGAAATTCTTTACTATGAGGGTGGTGAGGCAGAAGAGGTTGCCCAGTGGATGCCCCCTTCATGGAACCAAACAATTCTGTGATTCCAGGTTGGAGTACACCTTACGGTATTTGCTGCTGTCATGGTTGACATATATTGCTGCAACATTTTCAGTGCAGTTATGGACTGAAATTCTCTCTACTTGCTTTGCTACTTTTTTTTTTTTTTTGATATTGCTAGGATAAATGTTAAATATACATGTTATTCCTCATCAAGTGTTTTGCTTTGCCTATTACCACTCCATGATGTTATCATGGGGTACATGAGCCTCATCCTGTTCCTTTGCCTTTTCAGCAGTTCTGAAGATTTATTCCTCCCCTCTTAATTGTGCTTCTGCATGGCCAGTCTTTTACCTGCATCCGCTGAAAATGGTGGTTGTTGCTCTGTCTTCTCTTTGGTTTGTTGACTTCTAGCTATATTATAGCTGTGTTTATTGGAGCACTCTGAAACAAGTCTATGAAGGGAATGTGCTAAAGTTATCACTGCACAGAAGACCTGAAAACCAGAACTGGAGTTTTTTTTCTTCCTTCTTTAGGTGTGCAGACCCGTGAGGGCTTCCCAGTAGACTTAGATCAGTATTGAGGTGGTGTAAAGGAGGGACAAATGTATGAAAAAAAGAAACTTGACTTTCTCACAGTTATCTTTGCATTCATACAATGAGCAGTTTGAGATTCAGGTTGTGATTTCTTATTCAGTTTGCTCATTTGGGGAACACAAAGTCAGGGAGCTCATTCAGGCTCATATAGGGGAAGAGGGAAACCCTGTGAGCAGCACGAACCTTTTTCACTTCTAGGGATTACCACTTGTGATCATGACAAGATGCATACAGGAGGACTCCTTGTTTTTGTAACAAATATCCACATTTGGAACTTCATTCCTAATAATGAAAGAAGAAATTGATGATAATTTTTGTTTTCTCTGTTTGTTTGTTTCAGATGTGTAGAGTTTTTTTCAGGTCTCCCTTGCTGACTAGCTGTGTGCTGCCAGAAATAGTTTTTAAAGTTAAGCAGTTCCCAACCACAGCACTTATAGTGGCATAAGTTGCAAGTGCAAAGCATCACTATTTTATATCATTACATATAACACAAGGGGAAAACGCCAGTAACAGGTAGTTGCTGCCTGTAAAAAACATGTCTCCCTTCCAGAAAAATTAGTGTGGTTTCAGACAGGGAGTGAAGGTTGTGCTTGACACCAGATGTCTTTTCTCTATCATATAGAGAGCTACTTATATCTAACCTATATTTAGTGTTTTGTTATTTCTGTACTTGAGGACAAAAGAATTCAGGAATTGCCAGTACAGGGTTTGCTTGTCATCTTCAGTCCTGCTTCTAGGAAAAAGGTGTGCTTAGTACTCTCAAATGAGTATTTTTGCAAAACTAAGCCTTATGTTTCTGCATGTCGAGCAGTTAGTTAGCTGTAGATGTACAAAGAAAATAACGTAAATTCCCTGCAGCTCCAATCAGGATGTGCAGCACTTTACAGAAAAAGCTAAGATGGTGATGCTTCTATATATATAGTTTCCTTGTAGAGCAAACATGTCAGAGTCCATTGTTTTATAGTGTAGCCTTTTGGAACTCTGAATGCAAAGAAAGATAGGAAGGTTCCTGTCATTATGAACAGAGTGACCATTTGAAGTGCTAAAAGTGCAGTTATCTTTTTTTATTATTATTATTGTTATTATTTTTTTTTTAATTGCTTTTTACAAAAGAGGAATAACACTGTGATGCAGTGGCAAGTCATTTATTTTACACCATTGAAGAGAACTAACGTCAGAAAACGATATGTCTGGCATTCTTTACTGCTTTCTGTCAATTGCACGGGAATTGACCTGAGGAAATACCTGTTGGTTTGACCATCGTTACTATAAAAGCAAAGCATGTACCAATACAACTTTTGTTTCTCACCCTCTATCTACTTGTCTTTCTTTTTAAATCTAGGTTTTGGCTGCTTTGCTTAGAAAAATGTATTTAGGGGCATTCTTTAAGCGTAAAACGAAAAAGTCACATGGCTGTTACAAACTGGGATCATTTTAAGTGGGATTTGTATCGGTTGTGTTATTTTGAACTGTCCTGACTGTTGCGGAGAGTGGATGGGGTATTTCGAAAGACGCGTTGGCTGTAATTGCCCACGGTCAGGGGCAGAGGAAGGAGGACACCCGGGTGCCTCCCGAGGAGCCGCGAGGTTTCAGGCAGGCAGCGGGGCCGCAGGTGCCTGTCTCCAGCTGAAGATAAGGAGACGAACAGCGGATGAAAAAAGCGTCTGCGCTCAGCCCACGGCCTGCTCACGCACGTTTGCTTCTCGACAAAGTGCTGTGGTTTTAAAAACGTGTTTTAGGAGGCGAGAAGGAGGAAGAGGGGGTGGCGAGAAGCGGCGGGCTGTGGCGCGTTTGCGGCTGCTCTCTGATCTCCTGCCAGCGAAACCTGGAAGGTCAGGCCGGGCTGCCGCCAAGCGGCGGAGCAGAGCGCGGGCAGTGCCGGAGCGGGAAGCTCAGGGCTCGCCCTGCCACCAGCCTCCCCTGCGGAGTCCCGTCGTGCGAGCAAGCCTCGTTAGTACCCCGGACTCACAGAGGGCCAGGCTCTCTGGTAACTCGGGCGAGAGGCTGAGGACTCTTCCCAAGAGCGCGCCCAGCCACTTTCCCTGAGACCAGCACTGAAGCCCCCGGGCCCGCCGGCTGCCCTGCGGCCCTGGGCATCACGTCACTTCCCGGGGTGGGGCGGAAGGGCGCCGGTGGCCCCACGGGCCCATCAGTGCAGCGCCTAGGGGGTGGTGGCGCGGGCGCGGAGCGGGCGGGGTAGCCGAGCGGGGCTGTTGAAAGGCGGGTCGCGTCGTCTTTGCTCGGAGCTCGTCCGCAATTGCTGCTTGCGGTTTGCCGGTGTTGAAGTAGCTTAGCGAGTTTGAAGAAGAAAGTGGAAGCGGCAGAGGGCTGAACTCGCTCCAGCTGCGTGAGTGGGGGTCCCGTGCCGGCGTTGCCTCGAGCCGCGCCTGCCGCCCTGCCCGGCGGGGGTGGAGGGGCTGCGGCACGGGCTGCGGCACGGGCTGCGGCGGCTTCCCGCGGCAGGGCAGCACTGACCTCGCCCCAGGTGTTAGTGTTGGAGTTAAGGAGGAGGTTGAATCTGTCTTCATCCAGCAAGCTGAGCGTGCTAAAGTTTATGCAGAGGGACCGGAGCCTGGATACAAGTGCTCGCATCTAGAGCCAGTTCAGAAGTGTAGGTCACCACAGAGCTGTAGGGACAGAGCTGCAGCAATGAGTCCACTAAGCTCATAACCATGCATAGTTCAGAGACGTTTTTTTACTTGCTCTTTAGAACAATATTCACTGCTTCTAGAACACGAAGGTATGCCTCTGTTCCCCATTATTTTCATTCACCTGCCCCCAAAAGACCCTTCTTCCCTCACCCCTGAAAAGCCCCTTTAAATCTATGCAGTGCTGGTACTGTATGCATTCTGGAGGAGTGGAACTCAATAATTTTACAGCAGAAGGAACACAGTGGTAATGATGAATTATACTATTTGAGTATTTAAGTCTTTTCATGGTACTGGTACCAAAAATACCATAATATTCCAGTGACAAAGTTGTTATTTGAGAGGGAGCTGGGATGGTTCAGTCTGGAGGAGGCTGAGGGGTGACCTTATCCCTCTCTATAGGTACCTTAAAGGAGGCTGTAGTGAGGTGGGGGTTGGTCTATTCTCCCACATGCCCAGGACGAGGGGGAATGGGCTAAAGTTGCATCAGGGGAGGTTTAGGTTGGATATTAGGAAGAACTTCTTTACTGAAAGGGCTGTTAGGCATTGGAATGGGCTGCCCAGGGAAGTGGTTCAGTCACCATCCCTGGAGGTCTTTAAAAGACGTTTAGATGTAGAGCTTAGTTTAGTGGAGGACTTGTTAGTGTTAGGTCAGAGGTTGGACTCAGTGATCTTGGAGGTCTCTTCCAACCTAGATGATTCTGTGAGAGGTGAAATACAGGTGGAACAGTAAGGGAGGTCGTTCTGACAAGTACAACACTATTTTTGAAGGGTCTTATAGAAAGTGTTTCAAGCTGTGTTACTTGGATTTCTTTCCAATGGTCTCACACTGCTTAATTTTAAGTTTGATAAACTTGAAAAGAATGTTACCATTCTGTCCAGCACAATTTTTGAACTTAGTTGGTACTTTACATTTCAAACACCTGATTTTGCAGTACAGCGTAAGAAATAGAGATTTTGTCTTGGTGGAAACTTAATGAATTGCTGTACTGTAAACTGTTTATTCAGTATGTTCACAAAATGAGTTGTTTGTTTGTTTTATGAACCAACGTACAAATTCTCGTAAAATATATATTCAAAGATCAAAGTGCTTTGCTTGTTGGCTGACCATTCTGAAAGAACAATCTAAATATCCTGAACAATTCTGCATATGCTGCGTGTCTGTAAAATATGCCTCTTAGGGAAACTTGGATGAGTTTTCACCTCAGGGCCATATCTCTTCAATGGAGATTCCTTTCAACTTTTCCTCCCCAACAGCTATTAGTGATTAGCCAGGTGTGCTGACTTCAAAGAGGACAAATACCTGCTGGGCTGAGATAGAGACCCTGTTTGGGAGTTGTTTTCCCTTGTGTACTGTCTGATTGGCTTTGCTATGTACAGCAAAGAAAATAACCCAAAGATGTTCAAACTAACAGCCCTGACCTGGCCAACAGTCTTCTTAGTAAAATGCTGAGTAATCTACCACTTTCTTATGTTTAAGTTCAGGTTTTGCTAGTCTCTGTGAAGAGCCAGTGTAACCTTGTTTATTCCGTGATGGTGGCAGCTATCCCTGCTCAGAGAAATAGTTACTTGCAGTCTGCATCCAATAAAGGTAGTAACAGTTTTGAAGTCACCGAGATTGTTCGCTCTATTGAGCCACTGAGCAACACTTCAGTGGAATGTAGAGAGGCACACTGGCAGAAACTGGTAAAAATACCTTAGCCTAGGTGGTTTAAATAGTGTTTTATCTATCATAGAGAATTTGAATATATTCTAATATCTCTTCTGTGCTGTTGGTAACTCCAGCTTTGGACTGTATTAGATTAAAAGCCTCGTATTTAAACAACTAATCTTATAACAAAGTTCTGATTTGCATAAGAAATGTTTTATGCAACAGTTCTGACCTCTAGTGGTCAGAAAAAGCATTATTCTCTGATGAGGACAAGAAATCAGGCACTTTGTACACAGATTGTGATACCTAGAGTTCTTCATGACTGTGAGAGAGGATGACCTAGGACATTTAAAAGGTGTAAAGAACCTAGTCCACCTTTATATTCTACACCAGTGAGCTTGTATATCTACCCCAGATCACGGGGTAGGTTGTTTTAATGGTGCTTCCAAGTAATATGGAGAAAAAAAATAATTTTAAAAGTTCTATATTTAAAGTCTTTAGAGGGTATAATTCATATTTGAATTCATTTTAAATTCTGTTGAAGGACCTTGAGTGGGAACGGGCAGAGAGATTGCAGAACTTATAGTGATGTTTAACTACAGTTCCATGTTGGTTCAGTAACTCTAATGTTTGAAATTACTCTGTTATTTGTTTTAACTACACAGAAACACACAGCGTTAAGTTCATTATCTGGAGATGAGTAGAGAGACTAGTTTATGAGGTAAGAAGTGGTCTTTGGGATGAGTCTGAGGATGCTGTCTTTCTTTTCACAGGCAAAAAGAGCAGTGCAACGAGGAGCCACGGCAGTTATCTTTGATGTTTCTGAAAACCCAGATGCCATTGATCAGGTATGAACAAGGGAGGCTAGGTATGAACAAGGGAGCCTAGTTTTATTATAACCTCTGCTGCGTTCTTTTAGAAGTACTGAGGCAGGACTTGAGACCATACAGGTCTCAGAGCACACTTACATCATGACATGCAGATTCTGACCCTAGCTACCATGGTGCTGTGGATTTCCTACTCATCCTCTGGCAGACAAGAAGCAATGGACGTGCTGAGAATGGTAGACAGAGGAGAGTTTTGGGGACTTATTTTTCTTCTAGCCTTTGTTAGAATACAGAGTCCAGGACTGGTACTAAGTTTCTGAGAAAGGATAAAGGCATTTTTTTTTGGCCCTCCAGTCAAGAAGGATTTCTTTGTGTAGCTCTGTGTACAGAACGCAGCTTGTGACCAGTAGTATTGTTGAGCATCCATCATTTTTGAGATTGCAAAATGGCTTTCAAAGCTTGTTCAAACAGATTCTTACAAAACTTACACATATTTTTTCTTGTTCACAGTTCATGTATTCTGGCCTAAGTATAATGGACAATTAGAGCTTTTCTTTTTTTTGGGGGGGGGTTCTATATTACTTCAATTTTAGATGGGTAAACTAATAGTTCTGTGAGAAACTTTGACAAGATCCTAGCAGCCAATTCTGAATTATTTGAGTACAGAGAAGAAGCTTAACAAGCATGAAAATAGTCTGCATTTGTTTCAGTTTTATTTTGTTGTCATAGAGATACAGCAGAAACAAGTGAGCAGAATGTTTTCAAGTACATTGAATTTCTTGGGGAAAAGAGAGACCATCTATGTTTACATTTAAAAAGCTGGCTTTAATTATGAAATGAGCATCTGTTGGACAAAGAAATGCAGATTCTGCAATAGATGTTTTGAGAACTTTGGTCTGCCTGTACATCAAGGCTACAGACTTAATTTTGCAAACATTCTCAGGTACCATTTTCTCCACTTTATACGCAGAAAAATTATCTGCACAAAGATTTTTGTTTTCATTTTTTTCTCTGTATTACAGCTTCTAATTAGTTTCTGTCATTCATCTCAGAACTTGCAAAGCTCCGTTACTGCCTCTTGTTGACTTCCATCTACCAACAACAGCTCTCCTTCCTTGACTCTTGCTAATTAACTGGGTGCAACTGTGCCCAGTATTTGGGAAATTAGTCTAGTGGATGATTGAATATTTCGGGTGTATGAATAAAATTAAAGAGATTTCATGGGTTTAATTCCCATAGATTTGAGTATCTTGCTATAGACTAAGAACTAAGCTTTATTTTTAGAATTTGTTCTGTGAAGTCAGATTTGTTTCTTGGTTTTAATTTTGCATAATGTGAAGGGGAGTAACAGCATCAGTGTGCAAAAGCTACTGGGGAAGGAGGTAACTCATTCCTAGACAAGAAAGCTTGAGAGAGAATATGTGTCTGGGAATATAGGGACAGTGATTGAATTTGGCCTTAGGCTAGCAAGCCTTTCAGATGTGTAGGATCCCTGGGTTGGATTGAGTAATTCAGCTACTTTTGAGTTCTTCAGAATATGTCTGTCTTAAAAATAGCTTGATCAACGTTTTCAGAAACCCAGTTAAACAATCAGAAGATTGTGTTTTAAAGTTGTGGTGAAATCTGTAACCATCATCTGGACAGATTAAACAATACTTTGTAAGCAGGATGATAGACCAGTCAATTGGTAATTTCTACATGATTTAGCCAAACCAGCAGGTAGATATCGACACAGTGTAGATATGGTATCTCTGCCATATGCTACTCTTTTTTTGGGGGGGGCATCCCTGCCTATGGCAGGGGGGTTGGAGTTAAATGATCACTAAAGTCCTTTCCAACCCAAGCCTTTCTATGATCTGTGACCTTGTTCAATTTGCTTACATTCCTGTCATCTCATTCCTTTCCCTATACCATTTATATCTAATTGTCAGTGATTATCTTGTATCAATCATTGTCTATAGTAAGATTTTTCTTCTGGGTCACAGTAAGTTACTTGACTTTATAATGTGGTGCCATTCTGTAACAGATCAATTCTGTTGTCTTTTTATTCTCTTATCTGGTATATAGTTTAGGAGATTGTTATGGATTTAGTGCCCACAGAAGTTGCGCGTGCTTGAAGGTTTTCAAGAACTGGCTGGATAAAGCATGAGAACACCCTACTTTGACCAGGAGGTTGGACTCCTGAGGTCTCTTCCTACCCATGTTATTTTACAGTTCCATGATCTAGCCTTTCACTCTAGCTCAGCTGAACCTGGAAGGCAATTTCAGGGTGAATTAGTATATCTACTCCTACATCTCCAGTAATTGATAGAGTCCAAATAGCTATTTGAATAAGCTTGCTGAGTTATGCAGCAGAAAGTATGGACTTCAACGAATTGGTAAGGAACAAAGAACACAGGAATTCATACTCTTGACATTAGATTGTACAGGAAGCCAAAAAATTTTATGTGAATAAAAAAATTGCAAAGTTGAAATAATCAAAAGTTCAGAAAATAGTAGTATACTAAGGTAATTTTTTATTGGAATGTGAAGATTTTTACTCTTCTTCCTTACGGGTTTTAACATGTGACAGTATTAATATATGCACTGGCACCTAGTACAGTTTAGTTAAAGCTGCTGTTCAGAAATAACATTTGTTTATCCTCACATCTTAGCTTTATTCAGTAAAAAACAGCTTAATTCAAAAGTTTAACACTAAAAAGTTTAATTCACACTTGAGCAAACACTTTAGTTTTTGCTAGAAGAGAGCAATGGGTGTTTGAATCCATTCCACATTCATATTCCTTTACTCTTCCATCCATTCGCCAGTGTCATAGAATCATAGAATGGCCTGGGTTGAAAAGGACCTTAAAGATCATCTAGTTTCAACCCCCCTGCTCTGGGCAGGGTTGCCAACCACTAGAGCAGGCTGCCCAGAGCCACATCCAGGCCTTGAATGCCTCCAGGGATGGGGCATCCACAACCTCTCTGGGCAACCTGTTCCAGTGCCTCACCACCCTCCGAGTGAAAAGCTTTCTTCTAATTTCTAACCTAAATCTCCCCTGTCTTAGTTTAAAACCATCCCCCCTTGTTCTATCACTATCAACACATACAAACAGGCATTCACCCTCCTGTTTATACGTTCCCTTCAAGTACTGGAAGGCCGTAATGAGGTCTCCCCAGAGCCTTCTCTTCTCCAAGCTAAACAAGCCCATTTCCTTCAACCTTTCTACATAGGAGAGGTGCTCCAGCCCTCTGATCATCTTAGTGGCCCTTCTCTGGACTTGTTCCAAGAGCTCCACATCCTTCTTGTCCCAGGCCTGCACACAGTATTCCAGATGGGGTCTCACAAGAGCAGAGTAGTCCAGCTTCTCATCCATCCACCAGGATGCTCAAGTCCTTCTCCGCAGGGCTACTCTCAAGTTCTTCTTCGCCCAGTCTGTATAAATACCTGGGATTGCCCAAGTACAACACCTTGCACTTCGTCTTGTTGAACCTCATCAGGTTTTCACCCACTTCTCCAGCCTGTCCAGGTCCTTCTGGATGGCATCCCTTCCTTCTGTTGTATCAACTGCACTGCTCAGCTTGGTATCATCTGCAAACTTGCTGAGGGTGCACTCGATTCCATCATCTATGTCATCGATAAAGATGTTGAAGAGCACTGGTCCCAAGACTGACCCCTGAGGGACACCACTTGTGATCGGCCTACACCCAGACATAAAACCGTTGACCACAACCCTTTGGCTGCAACCAGCCAACCAATTCTTTATCCACCTAACAGTCCATCCTTCAAATCCAGAAGAATGTGGTAAGGGATCACATCAAAGCCTTTATTCAAGTCCAGGTAGATGATATGCATTGCCCTTCCTTTGTCCACCGATGCTATCACTCCATCATAGAAGGCCACCAGATTGGTTAGGCAAGATCTGCCTTTGGTGAAGCCATGCTGGCTGTCTTGAATCACCTCTTTATCTCGTGCATGCCTGAACATGTCTTCCAGGAGGATCTGCTCCGTGATCTTCCCAGGCACAGGGGTGAGGCATTTCAGAAGAAAGGTAGTTGTCTTGAAATGTGCCTTCTGAGTAGACTTTTTTTGTTACTGTTGTTTTAGCTCAACCAGGGCTTAGAAGACCCTCTGAAGAGACCAGTGGTATATGTGAAGGGTGCTGATGCTGTCAAGCTAATGAACATAGTTAACAAGCAGAAAGTTGCACGAGCAAGGATTCAGCATCGCCCACCACGGGTGAGTCTTCAAGAAACTTTATCTAGGTATTACACTACTGTGCACTGAGTGTTGTTTTGATGCTCCTGATGAGCAATAATAGATGAGAAATTCTGTTGACCTAAATAAAGTGAGCAATTGCACTGTGAACAAGTAGCTACACTGGATGTAAGTGTAGTTTCCACAGTGTGACACCTGATGTCTTTCATATAGATATTTCTACATTTATAAACAGCTAAAAATTATATAATAGAGACTTTCCTTTTTCTTAAATAAATTAGTTATTAAACACACCTGGTAGTTCAGATTCATCAAGTAGGTATCTTAATTAATATTTTGTGTGTGGTGTTTTAACCATGGGTTAATTATTTGATATCTTATATTTGTAATTTTAATATAAAATTGTTTTTCCAGATATTTTTTTGAACACCACTGCATGTAGTTTACAGGAGAACAAAGCTAGAGGTCAACAATGACCCAGTTACCATTTTGCTTTTGTTTTATTTTTATGGAGTATTTCCATTAAGAAATGTGAGAAGTGTACCGTCACTGAAGACTCATATATTGATTTTTAGTTGCTTAGATATACAAGGAAAGCAATAACCCATAAAAATTTTTACTAGTGTGATTCAGTTAAAAAAAAAAAAAAGCTTTTATTTTTTTGTAGAATCAGTTCAGAGACACTGTGAATCTGACGTGTCATGATTGGCGTTCTGTGTATTTCATTCAATTGCAGTGACATAGATACTCCAGGTTTTGTGTCATTGAATCCTATTTAATGAACAGAGTGCATTGAATTTTGACATTGTCACTGTGTACATGTACAAAATATTTTTGTTTTGATTTTTAAGCAACCCACCGAGTACTTTGATATGGGAATTTTCCTGGCCTTCTTTGTGGTTGTGTCTCTTGTTTGCCTCATTCTTCTTGTCAAGATTAAACTGAAACAGCGACGTAGTCAGGTAAGAGCAGTAATGGTATATTTATCGAATACTGTAATTTGCCTTTTACTTTATCGTAGAATTTACTTGCTGCCTTTGGGAATACAGGACACTAACTTAGAATAGCCATCTTTGTGGAAAGGGTTTTATTTATAGATTTAGACCTTTGAAAAGATTTGGAAATGTCTTTAAATGATAGCTACATTGACCTGTGATGTCTCTTCAGTTAAATGCAGAAATTAAATGAGTACAGAAGCAGTCCATTTAGCCTTTGGGAAGGAAGAGCATTTCTGTTTTTTCAGAGGCTGATTTATCAGTAACACTAGTGTGCTTCAACAGAAGTCCAAGCTCAAATGATGTATTGTGAGGAGAATATCAGGAATGAATGAGAAGAAACCACAACTCTTTTCAATAGAATAATATCTTTTGATTCTTCATCGGAGAAGGTTGCAAGGTAAAAAGTTTGTTTAGGAGTAACTCTAGATGAGATATTTTGAGTTTGTCCTGTTAAACGTGAAAGGGAAAGCAAATGGAAGCTGATGGAAGTTTGTAGTTTTAAACAGTCCAGTGCATGGATATACATGTAAAAGGAATGCAAAGCCCAACAGATGTTTAGAAATATTGCCTTGGACATGCTGAGTAGGAATTCAAAGATGTTATGAGCCAACAGCACATAGTATGAGTCTCAGAAAGAGAGATGATAAATTCTATAGTGAAAAGTAATCCACCCCCTTTTTAACTGTCTTACTGATCAAATTGCTGGGAGAATGATGCAGTTCATTCAGTAGCATTTCATTTTAATCCCTGTCTGAAGTACTGTTTCTGGTAATACGGTCGTAGCAGAATAATGTGGCATTACAGTCAATATTTACAGTTTTAAAAAGCACCTGACCACATCCTGTGTGATGCCTTGTATCGTTGTTGCCTATCAATTGAACAGTTGCAGTGTATCCCAATTGTGAGCACTTTCACCCTGTTTCAATCCAAAGCAGCTCATCATTCTCACTACTGCAGGTGGCATACATTCTTTTCATGAGGCTTCTGATCTAAATTCTAAATAGGATACTCTCTGCTTCATTTATTAAGTTGTACCTTAGTTTGGGCCTGATGTGATTTGGTAAGATACATTAATTTGATATGGCAGTGTTTCTCTGCTACTACACTACAGTTTCATATGCAGCAGCATTGCCTTTTTTTTTCTTCTTCTTCTTCTTCTTCTGTTCTAGAATTCCATGAACAGGCTTGCAGTGCAAGCACTGGAAAAAATGGAGACCAGGAAGTTTAAGTCCAAAAGTAAGGGACACCGGGAAGATAGCTGTGGTGCACTGGATACACTAAGTAGCAGCTCCACCTCCGACTGTGCCATCTGCTTGGAGAAGTACATTGATGGGGAGGTAAAGGATAGATGGTTTCTTCAGTGTAAACTGAGAAAGTAGCTGATTTACTTTAGCATTGTGATATATGGCTGGTTGTGAGATGCATTGTATATTGAGGTTGTGCCATTTGCCAGATGAATTCCACTGAGTAGCCAACTCAGCCTCAAATGCATTCCGCAGCTGCCAATGAAAATCTAAAGAACTTTTGAGCTGGTGGAAGTGGATGGGGAGCAGGATGTCGCCCTCACAATCCACGAGGAAATGGTTGGCGATCTGCTACAGCACTTAGATGTATGCAAGTCAATGGGGCTGGATGGGATCCACCTGAGGGCGCTGAGAGAACTGGCGGAAGAGCTGGCCAAGCTGCTTTCCATCATTTATCAGCAGTCCTGGCTATCAGGGAAGATCCCAGTTGACTGGTGGCTAGCAAGAGTGACGCCCACCTACAAGAAGGGCTGGAAGGTTGACCCGGGAAACTATAGGCCTGTTAGTTTGACCTCAGTGCCAGGGAAGCTCATGGAGCAGATTATTTTGAGTGTCATCACGCGGCACTTGCAGGGCAAGCAGGCGATCAGGCCCAGTCAGCATGGGTTTATGAAAGGCAGGTCCTGCTTGACAAACCTGATCTCCTATGACAAAGTGACGCGCTTGGTGGATGAGGGAAAGGCTGTGGATGTGGTCTACCTTGACTTCAGTAAAGCTTTTGACACCATTTCCCACAGCATTCCCCTCAAGAAACTGGCTGCTCTTGGCTTGGACTGGCATATGCTTCATTGGGTTAGAAACTGGCTGGGTAGCTGGGCCCAGAGAGTCGTGGTGAATGGAGTTAAATCCAGTTGGAGGCCGGTCACTAGTGGAGTCCCCCAGGGCACAGTACTGGGGCCAGTTCTCTTTAATATCTTTATTGATGATCTGGATGATGACGGGGTCGAGTGCACCCTCAGTAAGTTTGCAGACAACACTAAGTTAGGTGCATGTGTTGATCTGCTTGAGGGTAGGAAGGCTCTGCAGGAGGATCTGGATAGGCTGGACCAATGGGCTGAGGCCAACCATAAGAAGTTCAACAAGGCCAAGTGCCGGGTCCTGCAGCTGGTGCACAACAACCCCAAGCAGCGCTACAGGCTGGGAGATGAGTGGTTAGAAAGCTGCCTGGCAGAGAATGACCTGGGAGTATTGTTTGATAGTCAGCTGAATATGAGCCAGCAGTGTACTCAGGTGGCCAAGAAGGCCAACAACATCCTGGCTTGCATAAGAAACGGTGTGGCCAGCAGGGCTAGGGAAGTGACTGACCCCTGTACTCGGCTCTGGTGAGGCCATACCTCAGGTACTGTATTCTGCTTTGGGCCCCTCTCTACAAGGAGGACATTGAGGTGCTTGAGTGAGTCCAGAGAAGGGCAATGAAGTTGGTGAGGGGTCTGGAGAACAAGTCTTATAAGGAGTGGCTGAGGGAGCTGTGATGGTTCAGTCTGGAGAAGAGGAGGCTCAGGGGCGACCTTATCCCTCTCTATAGGTACCTTAAAGGAGGCTGTAGTGAGGTGGGGGTTGGTCTATTCTCCCACATGCCCAGGACGAGGGGGAATGGGCTAAAGTTGCATCAGGGGAGGTTTAGGTTGGATATTAGGAAGAACTTCTTTACTGAAAGGGCTGTTAGGCATTGGAATGGGCTGCCCAGGGAAGTGGTTCAGTCACCATCCCTGGAGGTCTTTAAAAGACGTTTAGATGTAGAGCTTAGTTTAGTGGAGGACTTGTTAGTGTTAGGTCAGAGGTTGGACTCAGTGATCTTGGAGGTCTCTTCCAACCTAGATGATTCTGTGAGAGGTGAAAGGGATCTCATTTTTCAAGTTGATACTTCTGTCAAGCTGCTTTTTTTGAGGAAGAACAGGTAAAGTCAGGGTAGCCTCAGCATTTAATTCTCTGGGTATTCTTAACAAATTGTATGCTATCTAAGGTGATGGTACATGCAAGCTCTGTTGGACATAAGGGATACGTTTTGTGTTTTGCTTCTCAAGCTTTGATGGTACCTGGTCTTGAAAGTGTCAAGTACAGAGCACTACTGAGAAAGCAGAGGAGAAGCAGGGCTCTTGCCAAGGTTTAGGAACTGGTTTTCAGCTCCTAGTTAACATATCTACATTGATGTCAATGCTTGCCTTCTCTGACCTGGTCCTATACAGAGGAAATAATGAAAGGATGAAATAGAAGGTAGGCGCCTTAGAATAGAAGCAATCAATAAGTTTTAAACTTCCATTTA
This sequence comes from Oxyura jamaicensis, assembly GCF_011077185.1. NCBI lineage: Eukaryota > Metazoa > Chordata > Aves > Anseriformes > Anatidae > Oxyura > Oxyura jamaicensis. The sequence continues at coordinate 83,515 of NC_048907.1, read as the reverse complement.
AAAATGAGTTGGGGACATTTTAGGCTGAAATGATTCATAAAAGATCCATACTCTTTAAAGGTGCAATATTTGAGTGCTACAAGCTACGATTTAATGTAGCTTGTAGAAGTTTAACGTAGTTAGCTGATAGGAAGTTAGAGTAGCAAAGATGATGGCAGACAAAAACTTCAAAAAGGCTCTTCAAAACTGACTGGACTGTAGATTCATGCATGAACTTCAGTGTGAAGTGATGCACATAGGGAAGGGAAGAGCAAAGGGTAACTTCACATGTATATGGTGATGGGTTGTGAGGTGAGCATCACCATTCTGGAGCAAGATCTTGAGAACGTTCTCGATAGCTTTATGAAAGCAACTCAGTACTTTGTGGCAGTCAAAAAGGCAAATCAGTTATAAGGAATGAGAAGGGGAAGTCTGGAGAATTGAACAGAAAACAGTTATGTCAACGTCTAAGTTTATTCATGCTCTCACATTGAATATTGTGCATTTTTGATTCACTCATTTCATAAAAGGTATGTTGGAAATGAAGGCATTTCAGAAATGGGTTGTCAAAGTGATCAAAGATATGTAATGATTTTTGCTTTAAGACTAGGAATTAGTCTGGGGAGATTAGGAACTCCAAATCTGTTCAGTAGCTAGGTTGAAAAAAGTAGGAATAATCTGTGAGGATTCACTCATTAGGCACCAGTACTCTTCATGTCCCTTTATCTGTTCCTGTAGGAGCTGCGTGTCATTCCCTGCACTCACCGATTTCACAAGAAATGTGTGGATCCTTGGTTATTGCAGCATCATACCTGTCCTCACTGCCGCCATAACATCATAGGTAAGTGTTGCTGCTGAGGTGCAGATACTCAGCTGTGTTACTCACTAACTTCAAAGTTTAGAAGATGAAATAGTGCTTATATGTAAATCTCCATACAGCCCATACTTTTTATTGTAATGCAACCCTAGAAATACAGCTAGGACTAAGTTCTTTAAAAAATGACTACATACCCTGAAATAACAGGCCACATTTCTATCTTTTCCTTGTGGGTGCTATGTCCAGCCGGGGGCAGCATGTGACCTATAACTAGGACAGATTTGTAGAATTATTTAATAATAATTTAATATGTTTTCTTTTTGGTAAGTCTGAAAAGTTTTATATTAATACAGATTTATATAATGTAATGTTGTGGTGGTTTTACCTTGCTGGGCAGCTAATCTCTACCACAACTGCTCTCTTATTCCCCCTCCTCCTCAGAAGAGGGGGAGAAGAAAAGGAGGAAAAAAAAAAAAAAAGGAAAATTAAAGGAAAAAGGAAGAGGCAGGAAAAAGCAAGCAAAGTCTGTGAAGTAGCACAGAGAGAGAAAAAAAAATTGCTACTTCCCATCAACAAGCACCCCTGGAAGCAGGGCCTCACTACACATAGCATTATTTTGTAAGGACAGACATCTTCATAATGAGAGCTCCCCCTTCCCCTTTCCTACCTTTTATTGCTGAGTGTGGCATCATATGGTATGGAATATCCCTTTGGTTGGCTTAGGTCAGCTGCCCTGGTGATGTCCTGTCCCCACTTCTTGCCCACCCCCACCTTACTGGCTTGGGGTGGGGGTTGGAGGAAGTCTTGATGTTGTGCCAGCAATTGCTCAGCAGTAGACAAAACAATGGTGTGATAGATGTTGTTTTAGCTACAAGTACAATGCATAATGCTAAATGGGCTGCTGCAGGGTAAGTTAATTAGATCCTAGCCAGACCCAGTACAGATGTGTAAGGCGAAAGCAAAAGCAATGACTACCAGCCATGCTCTTAACCTGCAAGATCAGGATTGCTGTGCAAGCAAAAAAAAATTCCATATACAAGAACAGTATCTGCAATCACTTTACTTTTTTTTTTTTTCATTTTCATGCAAATGCAGTTGAGTGTTTCAAAGGCTTTCAGACAGATGCTCTTGACTTAATGAGAGTTCTTGTATTTTTTCTTTTCCAAAAATGTTGGTACTTCTGTCTTTTTAAACTTTGTTGTATGCATAACGTAACTAAATTCAGAACAATATATTTTGTTACATAAAGTCTTTTCCCTTTATTCCCTTGTACTTCTATTTCTCCTCTCTTACTTCTCACATTCAGAACAGAAGAAGGGAAACACAGGTCCAGTCTGTCTGGAATCCATCAACTCAGCACGCAGCCGGCAGCAGAGGGTGATTCTACCTGTCCATTACCCAGGCCGAGTGCACAGAGCAAACCAGATAACAGCATATCCCACTCGGACAAGCATGGACCCTCATGGAAACCCTATCACGGTACTTACAGTTGAGAGACATGGTGAACAGAGCCTCTACCAAGCCCAGTCTGCGGCCTATATCCGAAGTTTTCAGCCTATTCATTTGGACCATGCTTTAAACACACATCACTGTAGCCTGGAACACAGGGCTTATTCTCCAGCTCACAACTTCCGAAGACCCAAGTTTGGAGGGCGCAACTTTTCCAAAGCAGCATGCTTTTCCCAATATGAGACCATGTATCAGCACTACTACTTCCAAGGCCTTAGTTATCCTGAGCAAGATGGACAGCCTTCAGCTGGCATTTCCTCAAAAGGTCCTTCCCGTGCCTTTCAGCCTGGTAGCAGCATGCTTTTCCCTCCTGTGGTACACGTAGTGCCCTCATCTCGCTTGGAGAGTGGCAGTACCTCCAGCTTTAGCTGCTATCACGGTCATCGTTCAGTGTGCAGTGGATATTTGGCTGACTGCCCTGGGAGTGACAGCAGCAGCAGCAGTTCTGGTCAGTGCCACTGTTCCTCTAGTGATTCCATGGTTGACTGCACTGAGGTCAGCAACCAAGGCGTTTATGGGAGCTGTTCCACCTTCCGCAGCTCTTTGAGCAGTGACTATGACCCATACATTTACCGCAGTAAGAGCCCTTGCCGAGTGGGTGAGGTTGGTGGTGCAAACAGGGGTGCAATTGTTCTCTTGGAGGGCCCCCATCAGGACGAGCTTCCAGCTCATGCTCACAGTCTGGTGGGTGTTGACTGCCGGCCTGTGCCAGCTTCTTCCTCAGGGGACCAACTGTCTAATTGCAGCATGGATATGAACTATAGTAGTAATTCCTCACTAGAGCACAGGGATCTAAATGGCACTACCTCAGAGGGAGGACCTGAGGCTGCTCCTGGTGCTGCTTTGGATGTTAAAATGAACTGGAAGAATCCAGAGATAGCAGGGCCACTTATGGAGCAAGCATGTGCATGCTGCCTTGAACTCCAGCACTCTGCCCTGGAGCCTAGAAGTGGGACAGCTGACTGTAGTGCACTCTTCCTGAGCTCTCCGCTGTGGGGAGCATGTGGCCCAGGGATAGAACCACAGTCAGGGAATACCCAAGGCTTGTACAGTATTAACTCAGACCACTTGCATAGGACAGATGGGGTGAAATACGAAGGGTTGCCCTGTTGCTTCTATGAAGAGAAGCAGGTAGCCTGTAGTAGCAACAGTGGCAGTGGAGGTGGTGGCTGCTATACAGAAGACTATGCAGTGAATGTGCAGTACACACTTCCTGATGACACCCTGCCAAGCTGCTATAAGGGTATATGTGATCTGGGTCAGCGCATTCCCATCATTCCTGAAGACAGAGACTGTGAGCTGATCCTACCTACAGAGTGCCAAGGGACCCACACAGGTAGCTGTAGTTCCTGGGATGGGACACCTGAACTAGATACTTACCTGCACTATCAAGGTATAGGAGAGGTACAGGATGAGAGGGAGGTGTGCTACGAGGCAACATCTTTCCTTCAGCAGAACTGCTCTCAGGAAGAGGAAGCCAGAATGCTCTTTCCTAGTCCCATTCCGAACTCCCAGAAGCTGACAGTGACCACAAAGACCACAGGTAATCAGTGTGCTTTTTTTTGATTACTCTACCTTTCTGTTCTAGCATATTATAAGCAAGATCTCTGCCAGTTTCCCAGGTATATGCAGACATAAAGGTTACTGCCGTCTTTTACTTAAGAGTGGGTTATCAACTAATTCTTCACCCAAGAGTGTTACTCTCTTGTTACCTGTACTTATTTGGCCGGTGCTAGAGGGATGGATTATAGTTTACCACCTAACTCTTTAAGAGCTTGCATATGCGTACTTTGTGGGGAAGGAAGGAGAGGGTGAAAAGTGATTGCTAGTATCAGGTCCCCATTAGAGCTCTCACAGCCAGGAACACTGTGTCACTCTTCACAGCTTTGGCAGGTTTGAATGGAAACTGCCAGAGTTTCAGGGTTCCTGTTCCAGTGACTGACTGGCCTTGTGGTGAAAAGATTTTCCTTAGATCCAGTGTGAACATTTTATGTCTCCACTAAAGCCTGTTACCTCTTGTCCACTGTGCATCACTGTGAAGACTCTGGCTCTATCTCCATGACATTCACCACATAGGTGTTGCAAAGTTGTTAGGGGGTTCCCCCAACACCTTCTCTTCTGGAAACAGAATAAACCCCACTCCCTCAGCCTCTTGTCATAGGGCAAGTTCTTCAGCCCTCTGAGCATCTTGTCTGTCTGCTGAACTTGATTCAGCCAGTGTCATATTCTGGGGGCCCCAAAATGGGATGCAATATTCTAGATGCAATTTTCCTTAGTTTTAACCAGTAACTATTTCTTTATCCTTCAGGTGCTGGATCTCATCCCATGGAGAGAAGCAGGATCAATGATTAGACCTGTCCAGATGACACCAGGTGGAGAAGTGGAGCTTATGAAAGACTCCAAATTCTCATGGACTCCAGTTTTTTTAAGCTTTGACAAACACACAAAAGTGGTAATGTGGAGAAGTCCCTCCCCCACTTTCCCTACTTTCTCTTCCTCTGTGTCCACATCACCTTGATCTCCTTTCTCCGTCTTGCCTGAAGCCTTCAGGCCTCCATTGGTGTGCAAAGCCCATGTGGGACATGGTATGGAGCATTCTGAGCTCTAGTGCCATTTCTATATTAATGACAAAGTGTTATTTATATTTTCTTTTTTAAAGTGACTATGTCAGCTCTTGCTGAGAGGTAACATGGTCTGTTAAATAAGCCAGGCTATGTGTAGATGCTGTTACCTCCTACTTAAAGGAGTCCAGCTTTTGATAAGCTCAGGGCTACACAGCTGCCTTAGAAACCAGATAGCACCTTGAAATAAAGTAGTCCAGAGGGATACAGCTGCTGAATGGATGTTCAGATACCAACTAATCCTAGTAGCAAATCCTAGTAGCCAACAAGTTATACAAGTGATTTTGAGAGAGGTGAAGGATTGGACTGTTTCCTTCTTCCTCTCCCCTCCCCCCCTTTCATGCTGCTCTGATGATTTGGCTAGGAACGGTCTCCTGCCATTGTGATTAGTTTTAACAGATTGGGGGTAGGGAAACAGGTAGCTCAGAATATTCTCATTCCCACTTCCTGCTATAACATAGACCTCATTGTATCTTCTGACTAGTGAAGAATGTTGTGAGCCCTTCCCTCAAACAGATGGTAGAAGAAAGTGCTTAGAAAGGGTGAAACCTCTGTAGATGATGAATCTTGCCTTCCATAGGAAGCTTTTCAGGCACTTGTAGCCCCTGTTCTGGATGTGAAAAATGCTGGCATGTGCAGGAAAACAGAGTTTGCAGGGGGGCTTGTTAGCTTGCCTGGCTCATTTTGGGAATAGGTCTGATGCCTTGTTTCCTTATAGCCTGCAAGCATGCCTAAGGGAAGCAGTGCTTGTCATCCGTTGTGCACGTGGGAAAATGAGGACTTGTTTTAGTCATTGTTTCCTTCTTTGCTGTGGTTGATGTAGCTTCCATAGTTTGATTTGTTTTAAAGGTTTCTTGGGCCCAGTTAGTTGTGTTTCATTTTTGTCTTGTGTACAGAGTGTTCTCTGTACTCCATTAGCCTGGGCACATCCTTTTGTTCTTGTACTAGTGGGGACGTTTGTTATCATGAGATAATGTACGTCATCACTTCTGATAGCAATTGTTTCCTGTGGAAACAGCGGCTTCTGAGTAAGAGGCTACCATAGCATGGTTTAAATTGCCTGTCATGCTGCATGTGCCTGAGGACACGGTGTCTGGTGTATTCTCAGCAGGAATTCTCCTAAAGGGAAACTGCTTAGTTAATGCCCACATTGCCAGTCTTCCAAAAGGAAAAAAAAAAAAAAAGAAAAAAAAAAAAGACTAAAGTTCAGTACACATGGGAGATATTTAAAAGACATGAAAAAAAGTTCATGTTACATTTTCAAACAAAATGACCTTGACAGCACTGGGCTAATTGTGAGAACCAGAAAAGTTAACTTGTTTTCTTTATAAACCCAAATATTTTAAAATAAGCAAATAACCAAGAAACAACAAATACATTTGTTAACTTTTACTTTTTGTACTCAATAAATTAGGAAAAAAAAAACCTCTGTTGAAAGGAGTTCACATTAGATCTCTCAAAATGAACAACCAAATCCAGCTATTCAGAGAATTGATACAAGACAATATCTGGGTATAAAATTGAAATAATAATTTAAATAAACACATTTTCTGTGTATGAAGGTTATTGAAAACTTATTCATTCTCTGAATGACTGTACTAAGTGGTATGTGTTGGGAGAATAAACTCTAAAAGATTTTTTTTTTTAAGTCTTACCTTTCTCCTTCCTCCACTCAAAAGCATTTTACAAGTTATGGTGTACTACTTGGGTTATTTTGCTTGATGTTTTGTGCGGCATTATCTAAGGCCACCTACAATGCATTGTACTCTGTAACTGCACAGCATGTTGTGGTAAAATGTGGTTATAAAAAAGGTATTTGAATGTTCTGGCTCATGGTGTTCCTGGATGTACTGGTCTCATTCACGTGTTGTGGAAATCTTTGCCAGTTCAACAGTCTCTGCAGGCCTTACCATAGAGATATACCCTACCCTTGGTTTCCGTGTTTGGTTTTATATTCAACATTTAGTTAATTCCCTGCTACCTGTATGTGTCTATACAATCTATAGGCCAGTTGGCCATGATAGATGTTTTTTATAACAAAATGCCTTTCTACTACTTACATGAAAAGTTGTCATTGTGTTTGGCTCATGAGGCACTATTTAAAATGTTTTAAAAGTTATCTTATAGCACTTAAAATTGTTTTGTATAAAACTTGCTGTAAAGATTTGTAATATGGTCAAAGGGCTCTTTCTCCTTCATTACCATTTTAAAAATGTTTTAAAAGCTAGAAAACATCTTGTATATATTCTGTATATGTATAGCAGCACATTTCATTTATGGAAATATGTTCTCAGAATATTTATTTACTAATATATTTATCTTAAGCCATGTTTTATGTTGAGAGTGTGTGACATTATTGTAATAATCATTGAAAATCACTAACATGAGGCCCTGTAAATACATGATAATTGCACACAAAGATTTTACAGTACTTGCCGACCAAAAATGATTTAAGAAAAGTTGTAGTTAGCTGCAGTTTTGTAAGAAAGTGTACAAATGTCTGTATTAAAAAAAAAAATCAAAAACACACAAAAATACAGTTTTATTGCATACACGTGTGGAAGTTGTCCTTCTTGTTTGTGGGGAAAGGACACAGCAGTGCTTCTCAAAGTACAGTCCTAGGTGGACTGTTTTCAACAGCAGGGGTTTTTGTTTGTTTTGGGGTCTTGTTTTTAATAATAGGTAAACGCATATGCATACACGCACATACAGGTCCTAACAAAAATGATCACAAAAGATTTGTAAGTGGGATTTTTTTGGAAGCAACTCACAATGTTCTGTCTCAGGGCCATTAAATATCCAGGCAAGTGCCACACTTGAATATGCAGCAGATTTATTTATCTACATGGTTTTATGCTTAATATAAGGTTATTACTTGACAATTTTAGCTACTTCCTAGTACTGTCCCCAGGTAGTCTCTCACCCATTATCAGTGTTGCATGAGGCTGCCTGTCACTTTAGGGTCTCTGCTCACACCTGGTTGATCTTGCTGTTGAGGAGAGGGAAGCTAGGCATTTTCATTGCAGGAAAACAGACTACACAGGAAGGGGAAGGTATAGGACACAGAAGGAAAGGAGAAAGTTTGGGAAGTTAGCACACCAGACTATGCTGTGGAAAAGATGGGGTAAAGAGCTCTGCCCTGGGAAGGAAATGGTAGGAAATACAATGATGCTCAGACTGCAAGGTGATAGTTTTTAACTAAAAAGGTATAATTTGGGACTATATAGTATGGAGGCTCTTTGAGGGGGTCATAAAAGCCACTGAAGCCTTGAATCACAGTTGAGCGTCACACACCTGCTGGAAGGCATCCTCATTTATGTTTGGAGCCTGCATGTTCCCTGTAGCAAAGGAGCTTATTTCTGGTTTTATTTCAGGTAAAAATCTTTTGTTCTGAACTAGAGCTATTTCAGGACCTGAGCCAGCATGATGCAGATGGATGCAAGTAGATAAATTATGTTGAACAGTTAAGCTAGATCCAAGCCCATACCCTGGATCATGAAACCACATGCTCCTCTGAAATTGAAATCAGTCATTTTGTCAGCAGAGGGCATAATTTGACCAAAGACATTAGAAGAGAGTGGCTTGCAGGTATTGAACAGCTAGAGGACAGCAATCTCCATGTGCATACATATATGTGTGATATACGTATATATGCTCTTGTTGAAATCATTTGCCTCTTTATGTTATTTATTTCTGATATGGCAATACACGCACACACACACACACACAAAAATCCCTTCCAATCTCCTCCTTCAGTTTCTTCCATCTCACAAAGATGTTTTCCTGGTAATTCCCTGGACTATTCCCCACCTTTCATCTAAGTCTGTTCAAGTGCACTGTAATTCATTCACCTCAGAATTCAGCCAAGAACAGAACATTCTCTCCAACCATCTGTATTGTATGGGGAAACACTATTGATGTGCTGGGAATCCTTCTATCATGAGGATCAATTAGCATCCTTATCTCAGGTGCTATGGGAAAGACTGGTCTGTGTGTGAGAAGATGGGCAGAATAATGGAAGAGCAACAGGCAAGAACTAAGCAGCACTGGCAAGTCATGTTCACTTCTCAAAATGCCCCTTTTTTGCTTAACTTGAATGTGGCACTTGGGGGGGGGGGTACTGTGTCTCTTCTTAGTTGTGACTTTTTCTTAATGACTAAATAGTTGTTATAAAAATATATTTGTAAGGGGAAGTTCTTTTCGTTGCTGAGGTTTTAAGTATTTAAGGAATAACTGGCAAAATTAGAGTCTATGGGCACCATAAACCTACATGGACACTCCATGTAGGAAAATAAGAGAAGGAGCAGAATATTCTTAATGAGATTCTGTATTATAGAAATACTTGGTGTTTCTGTAATATTATCTCATGTTTGCTTTAGCTATATGGGGTGCATCTGTCATCCTAAGACAGGTGGTTATATTTTGCACAGTAGTGCATTCAGAGCACAGTGCTCAGCATTTATGGGTGTTCTCTATGCCTACAAGCTCTTTACGATCCTTGTGTTAAGAGTATCTTTTAAATATGTCTGTGTTCATACAATTGGAGCCAGCCTGCCCCAAGTCTTTGTTCAGGGAGACACCAGTATACCTGAAATAAGATACCTTATCTGGATATAGAGGTTCTGTGCTTCCACAACTTATTTAGTAAAAAAAGTGTTTCTTTCAGAGTAAAGAATGCATTTCCTTCTTGGGGAATTAAACTGCTGCTTAGAAAAAAAATAAAATATATAAAAGGCAACAACAGTTCCCAGAATAAACAGAGGTTTAGGAGGCATCTGAACCCTAATGGTAAGAAAGGAGAGCAGAGCCATACCCTCTATATAAGAAGAGGCCAATGCTTGTACGACAGCAGCGTTTCAAAACAAAAATAAGAGTTTGAGTCCTGACATGAAAAGGTGAAGCTGGAGACGATTTTGGTACCTGACACTGGTATTTAGACATTTACATAAATGAAGCTGAAGCTTCCTGTGAGCAAATGTAGCATTATTTTGGTCAGAAGGACAAATTACTGAAAGAATAAAGTAATTTTGCAGGAAAATGAAAACAGCATTACCTTTAGCTAGCAACATGACGATGTTACAATTTGTAGAGAAAACCCTGAAATAATTGTTAAAATAAATTCTAACAGTTTGAAAACATCATCTGAAAACTTCAGTATGCTGTTACATCAGAAATAGCTTTTTAAAGCAATAAAATATTTTCCATATGTAATCATCCTCTTCATTTTCAGCTCAAATAGTCTTACAGACCCCCACAGCAAACAATCCACTGGTAAACTACAGTGCTTCTGCCTCTGCTATGCAACGCTCTTCGACACTGTAGCAATGCTAACAACTCATGCAGAAACTCACTGTATTTAATTTTTTATAATTGTTAATTACAGCCATTTGCTGAACACAAGATGACCACATGTAGGCACAGCACATATTTCAGTGGTGAGTCATTTCAAGTTTGATTTGCTCTGTTTTCTTGACAGTCTTATTTGGTTCATGTGATATTCTTTGGATTTACAGTAAATTGTCTTGAGACTGAGATTCAGAATGCCTGATTTTATCCCAAAGCACAAGTGCTCAGTAAAGATGAGAAAATGAGTTGCATTCAATGTATGTGTTGTGGGGATATTGTTATAGAAAAATGAATCTGAAGGCAATTATATTTTTCACTCTCAAGATCTCAAGGTAGTAGAATGATAACTTTGTTCAAAAATGTCTAGAATAATTTTCAGGTGAAACTATCACTGAAGTGTATTTCATCAGAGGATTGTGAAACACTTTTTTGCAGGCTCTTACGTAATAGTTGGACAAGTGTTTGTCAGGAGTTATGTTTTTGTAGTAGATCTTTCCATTAGGCAAAGTAGTGCACTAGAAAATATTTGGCAGTCTTTTCCACTGCCTGAGAACGCTTATTAAGCAGAAGATTGAACTGGAATAGCTAGTCCTGCTCATTTAGTGGCAGTCCAGGTGTCTGCTGATGTGTTGGCCTATACTCATACAGAAAGTAGATTCATTTTCCAGGGCTATCAGTAAAAAAATCTCATATTTATAGTATTGCCAGGGGAGCTTGGAATACAGAGACCGTAATTCTGCAATACCATTGGGTTGTCTGGATGAGCAGTGTTTTTAAAACTCCTCAAAACTGTACTGGCTATAGAAAACTGTCAGAAACATGTCTTAAATAAGATGATGTTGTTAATGCTTGATGGAAAAGCAGATGAAGGTGTTGGATGTTAAAATGGTCATGAGGATATATGCACATGGATTTTCAGAATCTGATGACCAGCCATATACAATTACAATCTAGACATGAGATTCAAAGGAAGACAGTGCATCTTAAGCAATTGTTTCATCAGCACCTATTCTGCTACAAAATTGAGAGTCTGTGTTACTCTACTCTCAGTGCTTTTCTGTCATATACACATCAATAAATTATCTTTGAATTTTACTATGGTTACAATATACAGAATATTTATTTTTTCTCGAAATGTAAACTAACATCTTTTCTTCCTATGAAATGTTAGCAAGATACAAGCATAATATGCTGTATTAAATAATACATTTCCTATACATATATAAATATATATATTACTATGATAACAGATCACACATTTTTAAATTACAGTCTCTATTTTCCCTCCAACATAACAATATTAAGACAAAAGTACATATAAAATCATTTAGTCAACAAACAAACCCATTTTTTTTAAAGTAGATTTTGAATTAGGAAGGCCACCTTTCCAGCTGGTTACCATCCAAAGTCCACATATTCTATAGACTACTGTAAATGACATGCTGCATAAAGAGGCAGTTTCACAAAATGCTACAGTGGCAGTGCCATCCATAAGTACTCACTGCCCCTGCTTTGGTGCACTCCTCTCTTTTTCCTATGGCTTATTCTCCACATAGCTAAGATAGCTCACACTTCTGTGAAACCACCCAATAAGCAAGCTAAGAGAATTTCTCACTGCTAAAAGTAACAGCTGGGAGACAAATGGCTGGAGAGCAGCTCTGCAGGAAAGGATCTGGGGTACTGGTCAACAACAGGCTCGACATGAATCATTAGTGTGCCCTGGCAGCCAAGAGGGCAAACCACACTTTGGGGTGCATTAAACACAGCATAGCCAGCCACTTCTGATGATTCTCCCACTATGATTAGCCTTGGTGCAGCCTCAGCTTGAATACAGTGTACAGTTCAGGTCTCCACAATATAAACAGGATGTTAAGGTCCTTAAAAGCATCCAGAGGAGGACATCAAAGCTGGTAAAAGGGCTGAGAAGAGGCTGAAGATGCCTGGTTGTCTAGTCTGGAGAAAAGAAGGCTGAGAGATCACCTCGTTGCGCTACAAATTCCTGAGCAGGGGAATGGAGAGGGAGGTGTCGCTCTTTGCTCCCTGGTGACCGATGACAGGACATGAGGGAATAGCACACAGCTGTGCCAGAGGAGGCTGAGACTAGACATTAGGAAAAAAATATTTACCATGAAGGTGGTCAAACACTGGAACAGGCTTCCTGGTGAGGTGGTTGATGCCCCATACCTGTCAGTGTTCAGGAAGCACAATGCCCTCAATAATATGCCTTCACTTTTGGTTAGCCTTGAAGTGGTTAGGAAGTTGGACTAGATGATCTCTGAAGGTCCCTTCCAAATGAACTACTCTAGTCTAACTGAGTGAAGAAACAATGGTAATTTTTAACCTGATCAGTTTATTGTACTACTACATAGCCAGGCATACCACGCACAACAAAGTGTGGAAGGGGGCAGGGGCTGGAATGTGTGAGAAGCAACTCCTCATGATGGTATTGTTGTCAAAACAGTTGCCTTTGAAGTTGTGGCCAATACATTTGCAGCCCGTCTGTCCTGTTGAGAGAACTAGTTTGGAGTCTGGAAGGCCATTCAGATAAAATTCCAGAGAAATTCCCATTCTGCAGCTATTTTCAATTTGTTGAAGTAAGTGCTGTGAACACGAACGTGATGACATTCAGAGCTGTGTGCATCATCCAGCTGTCAGTGCTCAGCTGCTAATGTCATAGGGGCATGCATCGCTGTGTGCTGAATCATGTGGGATTACAGCAGTTGTGCGTGTCAGTCTTTTCTTCTACCTCTACCAAAGCCTTATAGCAAACATCATAAAGTGCTGTATTAATGTGTATGGCATATGTTGGCCATATATCACAATACCACTGAAGTGTCTGTGCTACGATTACAAGTGACTATACCAACTTTAGAAAAAAAATACACTTCAGAGATCTGCCTGTTTTTTATGGTTTCAGGCACAACAGTAACAAGTGCTACAAGGACCCTCTTGGTGTATTTCTATCTATTACTGTTTCCTAGTAGTAGAGGTATCTAGAACTGGGCAATCTGAAAGACTTCGGGGAACATAATTTCCTTGACACTTTTGTCAGTGCATTTTCCAATGTACTGTGCAATACCAAAAGCTTAGTCTTTTTTATTGTTGTCATGACCAGTTGATCTGCTATAACTGCTATTTTTCTGACTCTTGTGTATGGAAATAAGATAAACATTCCCTAAGAAAGGCACATGAAATATTTAATTATGTAAAAACTAGCTGAGGAACTGATACAAAAAATCTCAGTTTCTAGATTCTCTAAATGTTGCACTGAGTAAATTAATTCAGTTCAGGTAAAAGACTAGATGTAGAAATGGCAAGTAAGGCACAATATTTCACTGTTCCATCTAAAAGATGCCCTATTTTTTGAAGTAAAACTATAGACCCCATGAATAGAGGGGCTTTAGATTTTAAAAACAGAATGGCAAATAGTATAATGAATGCAAATTCCGTGTCAATTATCTTTTCTTCATTATCTTTTGCAGATGCATTGAGCAGTTCTCAGATCACAGGTCTGGTATATAGAGTATTGGTATGCTTAAACTTATATTTAGTCCTTTTGTTCTAACTGGAACTACTGTACTTTAATGTCTCTCTAAAATAGTTTAAGGAACTGCTCACTAATGCAAACTTTTCCAGTCTACCTATCTGGCCTGTGTTGTCAGTTTTTCCTAAGTATCTTGCTGAGCTGGACTTGGAGCTGAAAGACTCACTGTTGATCCCCAGTGGTGGGATGAGAAGTCTGAGCAATTTAGGTAGACAGGTATTCTACTAAAGAGAAAAAATAGTTAATGCTGTCTGTTACAACCAATTAGAAATTATCTCACAGATCAGATCCCCACTGATCTTTTAGTTCTTCTATATTTAGTCTTAAAAATGCAGTGCCGTTTTAATTTTGCAGGCAGGGAAACACTTTCTTTGCACAGTTAGGTTATCAAGGCAACTGTTGTGTATGTTTTCCGATGCACAGCCTGGCATAGGTGCTGACAGAAGAATACAATTCTGTAAATATTCAAGGCTGCTGGGATTAATACCTTTAACCTTGGAGTGAGAACTGGTGTTAGCCTCACTATCTAAAAATTTAGTTGATGTGTAATTTCCTTGAACAATCCTTTAAGAAGTCCTAACCTCACATCCAAAGTTAATGCAGGACTTCACACTGGCACATGATAGTTTTTGAAAGGAACACTCTATGAGCAAAATTGTCATAACCAGTGGTGAATCTGACTGCTCACACATATGTGTTTATAAGTGTCATGCACACCTTGACCCAGTGAGAATTAGTCCAATGACACATTTGCAGCTGAAGCTCCACTGAGAGTGTGCCTCCTGAATTTGATTTGATTTTTGTTTGTATATCTCTGCTTGTAGAAACAGAAAAATCTAGAAATAGAGCACTGGCAACCAGGCTTTTACTCCCCATTTACTGTATAGCGCCATTTAGAGATGTTTACATTAAAGCCAAATAAGCTCTGGCTTCTGTGGCAGCTGAACAGGTTATCGGTATCTACCTCTGTCTTCATCCTTGAGAATAAAGAGGCTAAAATAGCCTAAAATGGCCTGATATAATACAGTGACACAGGAAGACAAAAAGTCCTCAACCTGCAGATACTCATTCAATTACTTTTGGCAGGGTTGTGAGAGATATTTTGAATTTTACAGGTTTTCACTTGTATTTTAAGTGCACTGGTTTAAAGACAGCAGTTAACAGTACTGCAGGTTTGATGAGCACCAAATATTTCAAAATTATTGCATCAGTTAAATCCATCATCACTAGTATACACAAGAAAACAGCAGATCAAGCAAAGTCTTTCAAAGGCCTTTGGAAATGGACTTCTTGGAAGACAAGTATGAGTTTGGGAAGAAAAAAATAAAAAGGATTATTCCTAAATCACCTGGATTTTAAGAAGATTGGTTCCTGTAAAATAAAAGACACTTCAGTTTCCTACTAGTGGATTGCAATCATCTTGTTGACTTCGAAGCTTCTTCTTGAAGATGGATATTGATGTGGATGGCTGGTAAAATATACTCCAGATCTCACCAGCAGCAGTAACCTCACTGGAATCCTCCATTTCATTTGCAGATGGTATTTGATGGGATCTAAGAAACAAGAGTTAGTTCACAGTAAGTATTAAGATGCACAGGAAACTGCTATTATTAGTAGGTTTGCATTACTGCTGCACTGATAATGCTAACAAGTTCCTCTGTATCTGTGACCATATTTTTCTTTTCTGTGTGGTACACACTTACATAGGTTTTTGAAGGATTTGTCGGTTGCTTTTTGGACCTAATGATACATAAGGCATACTGTTGCTATAATAGTTGCTACCCTAATGAAAGCAATTAAATTAATGTCTGTACATATTCTATTACTAATTACTATTAATTCATGTCCTTGTATATTTAAGTTAGCTTGTGGTGTGTAAATCCAACACTTAACATTTATGATTTGTTCAAAACTCACCGATCATTTCAGTCAATGAGTAAATAGATGCTACCCTAGCAAACAGGGGAGTTTTTTTTAAAAAATGTGTTTAATCAGTATCCTGCTGAGGATGCAAATATGTAACATATAACTTGATTTTAAATATGACTAGTTTCACAGTATCATAATGCAGAGAAATTAAGTGTACCAGAATTGGTACAGAGCTTCATACTTACTTCATGGTAATGTGGAGAAATATCTTTGCCAATATGGCTGTAACACTTAGGATAAGCAGCGCCATGAGACTATATATTGTCCAGTCTGAAAAAGAAAAATGAAAACAAAAAGCAGGAGAGAGGAGAGAGGAGGAGAAGGAGAGGGAATGAAAACGAGAGAGGATGGAGAGGAGAGGAGAGGAGAGGAGAGGAGAGGAGAGGAGAGGAGAGGAGAGGAGAGGAGAGGAGAGGAGAGGAGAACTCTCAGTGCATTCATTTACTTACAATTTTTAAAGTAGGTATACTGCAGAAAAGAAACACATAGCCTTTGTATGCTTTATTCAAAGCTGTAATTTGAAGACACGTTAAGTCTTTAGGAAACAACTGGCAGAAACTGTGTAACTCAGTCTGGAGTGTTTTTCCCATGGAGGACTACTCCCTGTAAAAAATCAAAACTGCAAAAATCCAAAGCATATACCAATAAAATTTTCTAATGTATATATGAAAATAAACAAAATTCACTCAGAGGAAATATTAAAAAGCAGACTAAGGAATATACTAGAATATATGCTGCCAGTAGTAACTCTAATGTTTGTAAGCAGGTGGCCTAGTTTTATATCAGTAATTATGAAAGTAATCACTTTACTTTTTCCTTTCTAGAGTCTACTGAGACAGTTGATCAGTATTTGTGCTCTCCTATTTTATTACCTTATGCTGAAGGCTCTTGGGCATTGTATTTTGCATCCCAGTTTAGTTTTCTTTTTTTGGTACCATCAGGCCAAGCAGGACTTGAATAGCTTGACACAGTGTAACATCTGAACTACTTAAAAGACTGAGATTGGAGGGGAACAAATTTTTAAATTATTAGATCACTTGTTCATTCTGACACCCATAGTTTCCAACCCATGCTGCATGCAGGAATGCCAAGAGTTACACTTACATCAGTATATAATTTGTCTAATTTGGCTATATGCAGCTAATGTGCAGTCACATTTTTAGACTTTAGGAATGAAGCTTCAGGATTACAGAACTATTAGAATGTGCATAGAGAGACCAAAGTCTAACTCCATCAATATGTAAAAGCAGGTGCCCAAGGTATTTTAAAGATAAATGAGACCAATAATGATATTCCGGTCTTCAGTTATTTGCAACTTAACAATCTCCTGAATGAAGGGATGTCTTGGAAAATGAGTTCAAGACACGTAACAGTTCTCAGTGACATCTCTTGAAAGATGAACCTGCTTCACTTTTGCCTAGCCCTCTCTGTAGTTTTGCTCTGGCATTTGTGAATTGGGATAACTGGGCTGCAAGTAGCATTCAGGCTAATTCCTGACTCTGCAAACACTTGACTTTTTTTTTTTCTGCACCTTTTGCCATCCCTACAGTATGCCCTGGTCACTAAAACCGTTTCTAATAAGGAGGCTGCTTTCACTTGCCATTTGGTTTTACTACTTATACAACGTAAGTAACAAATCAAAGTAAATAAATATCTTTCTGATATGCTTTCATTCTCAAAGACTAATTTTCACATTTCTAAATGATTTATGCTGAGAAGTTAGTTTTGAAAAGCAATGAGATCAGCACAATTAGTGATAATTAGACTACATGAAAACTCTTCAGGCATCTATTAGTAAGAGGCACAGTGGATCAGAGAAAATGGGGGAGGAGGCAAAGGTGATAACGATTGTGCCAAAACAAAATTTTCCTGTTTTCACATTTCCTTGTAATATTACCAGGCATGGAGCTACTAGGATGACTTGGGCTGGTTGTGATGACATAAAGTATCTTTGATGACCGAGCTGCATTGATACTGAGATTTGTATGTTCATGTATCTTCTCTGAAAGGGTCTGATTCATTGTAATCTTGTTTTGATGCACACTGTCCTTCACAGCTGAAAACAAAACAGTGTGATTATATAAACAGCTTTTTAACAGATGTAGTTGGGCATTACTTTGTGCTTGTAAACAGGCATATGCTTCCCTCTGGTTTACTTAGAGAACTCCAATAATCATATTATGTCTGATGCCAGAAAAATTGTGTGCTTCACCAAGCTGGGGTTCTCAGTTTTTTTCTGGAAGTTAATTGTTCATTGTAAGAGTAGGTACAACTCAAGGACTGACATGTTTTCTCCTGATCTCCTGAGGACTTTATAGCTGAGTAGATTATTGGAAATAGCTGAGATGAACTAAAGATGCAGATGGACTACCATTTTTTCCCCAGCTTCTTTTCCATTTTCCAACCTGTTTTGACAGGCAGGTATGTGTAGGATTGACTTTTTGAAAATGTAAAATTTGGTATTTATGACACAGATAACTGGAGTATTCCAAACTGAGAGAAATTTTAGCAGAAGCTTTTACTTACTGAACAGTGGCAACAAGATGGATTAAAAATTTGTGCACGCGAGGTTTAAATTTATTTATTTTGTCACTTCAGAAATCTCCTGTGCAAATTACATGCTTTAATAACATATTGAACTGTAGAAAGAGCAAAGTTAGCTTCTTACCTCTATACCTGATAGCAAATCCTTGGGCTTGATTGATTTCATCTGAGAAAAAATATAAAATAACAAAATCCAAAGAGATGTTGAATGTGTGGGGAGGACGGTTCTTGCCATTAAAACGAGCTAGAACATTATAGGTATAGCCATCCAGTAATTCCACCATATCTGTAGCATCTTTGATTTCAAAAAGGACAAAGCTGAAGTGGATTTGAGATGCTCCTGGGACTTGTATGGTCCAGTAACATCCTCTGCCTGTGCCATATGTGTCAGGAAAATCTGGAGAATAGATCACAGCTGTAGCAGAAGTGTAATTCCCTCCACAGGCACCAATAAGGGCTGTGAAGAACAAAGAGGAGAGGAAGAAAAATTTAAAAAGAGAAACTAGTGCAGGTTATACATTACTTATGCACAACTTCAGTACTCTTATAAGATTCTAAAACTTGTGACTTTACGGAACATACTTGCTACCCCAAAAAAGATGGCTCTCAGACTCACATTATTGCTTGGGATACATTCATTCTGGCTCCTTACTCTGAGACCTAAGTATCAATCTGGAACATTGCAACTATCCTTTGTCCTTGTATGGTCCTTTTCCCACACCCCTACAGGACTGGGATCAAAGCTAAATCACTGATTCAGGGACTTCCCCATTTCTATCAGACAGATAGGTAGATTAGTAACTCTCACTGTTGACTCATTTAAATCCTTCCCAGCTTTAATGAAAAAAAAAAAATCTTCACAGGATAGCTGAGGTTGGACAGGGCCTCTGGAGACTAGTTCAATTCCCCTGTTCAAAAGAGGGTCAAAGGAGAGCACTGTAAAGAAGATTTTCTTTATGTTTACTTGAAATTTCCTATATTTCAGTTTGTGCCCATTGCCTTGTCTATTCACTAGATACCACTTAGAAGAGTGTGGCTTCATCTTTACACCTTCCCATCAGGTATTTATACACATTAACTCCCACCCCAAGCCTTCAAACCTTTTTTTCTCAAGACCAAATGATCTCCTCATATGAATGATTCTCTAATTCCTTAATCATCTCTTTGACCTTTTATATGTATTTTTAAGCATTCTCTCTCATGACCTTGTCTATCTAAAGTTTGGCCATACCTTCACTAAGTAACATGAACAAGTGCCTGTTATGAAGTCTAAGGAAAAATCTTTTAGATTTGTTGCTACATTATCTTGAAGAGTCAAACAAGTATGTACCCAGTGACTTTTTATATTCCTCAACAACTCTCCAGATTCCCAGTGCAAACTTATTCATCAGTGAATCTAGAGAAACTCTAATGCCAACCGACTTGATGCATATATGCATGCACATATCTTTTTATATATGTAGTATGTCAGTACAAATGTGTATATATTGTGTATTTAATGGATATATATATATAATATATATTACATAATAATTTATTTCATGACCAAATTGTTTGGATCAGGCCATATCATAGCCTGAAGTTCTGAAGGATCAGAATAGAGTTCCCTCTGAAAGCCTAATTAAAGCCCTGTAATAGTGGCCTGTAAGAAGGGAAATATAGGAACTGAAGTGTTTTGATGTGTCTCAGTTTTCACAGGCCTCTGAGAAAGAGTTTTGATAAATACAAATTAAAAGGGAGCTGGGAGAATGAGCAAAAGTAGAACGTATGCCAGAAAATAAAGTGAAAACACTTCACTTTTTTTCTGGAGCAAGGCCTGGTCATAACAATAAACCTCACACTTCAGTGCTGCACTATGAAAGACCCCATAGAGATGGTGAAAGAATATGAAAGAAGAATTGAAAGAATGTGAAAGATCCCATAGAGCTACAAAGCCCCATAGAGAATCTGTGTTTGGCACTTACTCCAAGCTAACAGAGCTGGTAATTTAATTGAGTAGATAGAATTGCTTGAATAGATTGAATTGATAGAATTGAAATTTGACAATGAGATATCATTTACAAATAGCTTATAGACATAGTTATATTTGGCTGTGCTGTTTGTAACGACTGTATCAGAAGGGATTCTTCAAACCAGCAATATTAACTATGAATGCTAATGACTAATGCTTCACAAAGCACAGCATTCCCCATATAGAATGAAAATGCTTTCCCTCTCTCGTTCATTCTGGTTCATACCAGAAAATATATAACTGGTTCATACCAGTTCATTCATTTCTGGTTCATACCAGAAAAGACAGTGCAGGTGCTCAGGGTAACACCTTGCTGAGCCCTTGGCCATTCCAGAGAAGAAAAAAACTATGAATGATACCTCTAACCGTGACAAATTTGGGAGGCCAAGAGCAGAAGGAAACAAAGGATATAGCAGTATGACCCTACGTGCTACTACAATATTGAAAGCAATATACAACTCCAATACTTCTTTTCATATCTAGGGGAGAAGTTGGAAGTGAGGGAGTAGAATGACTAATTCCTGCTCTAAGTGAAACATCTTTCTGTCGTGGTAGATGGAAACCAGAGTTTTAGAGTGAGGAGGTGCTAAGTTGTGTATTCAGAGGCTGGAAAATCATGCTGCTTTTAGTTACAGAAAACTTATAACTCGACTTTAAAGGTAGCTAGAGGTAGCTAACACCAAAGGCAGTTGAGATCTGAGAAGCCGTGATATATCAGTACATACTGTGGACTGTTCTAGTACCCCCAACTAAACCGGAAGCCTGTAGAGTAGCCAGACAACCAAGTCCTCATACTGTCAACCAGTTACATTATACAGCTGGTGCTGGTATGTTTATTGAAAAGTGTAGTAGAAAGGAGGATTTCATAATATAAAAAATGATGAAATCAGTGATGATCATAACAGCAACCTAACTTGTTTGTACCTTTGCTGTACACACCTCCCAGTTTCAATTGTATTATGCTGCTTTGTATTATGTAACAGGGTTATAGCAAGTCTTGTCTGGAAAGGAAAATCAAAGTGTTTTCATAAAAATAAGTTGATATTGATGGAAATTTTATTTGAGGTGTGTCACTTGATTACCTATCTGCTCTCTGGTAAGATCAGTTCTGAAGAAGCCTTGTTGTGACACACTGTTTGTGAGAGCTGAGTCAGCACCACTTCTGGGGAAGTAAGACACACTGGACCATGAGTCAGTTGCCTGAGCAAGCATCATTTCTCGGAAGATCTATTTCACATTATTAATAGAAGTGAATTTTATATGTAAGTGGAAAGTGGCTTTATTTTACATTGAATTTAGGTGCTTTGCTGTTTTCTGTACAACAGTTCTCATTGCCTTTAAGCCCTTTCCCCTCATTTGTTCAGCATTTGAAGCCTCTCCTTTGGGAAAAAAAACAGCCTGTTTCAATACTTACTGTCAAAAAGAATGACTCTGCCATCCCCACCACAAGGCTGAGTATGGTCTCCAAAGCAAACACTGTTGCATTCCGTACTGGCTGCCTCCCCGTATCTCCAGTAGTCAGGATTATTTCCACAGAAACAGGCATAACCTGATTCCATGCCTGCAAACTTTGACAACAAAGATGCATAAGGAAGGGAGGGATATTTAAAGGAGCAACACCAGGAGGTTGTATGAGCAAGAAAGCTGGCAGCAGATTATGTATGCTTTGGAGAAGTATAAGTCAGCAGTCAGAGGTCCCATCACAAACTGTATTTGTTTGATCTGTTAGGATCCTACTTAAAACTAAAAAGAAAGCTGGAATGGAGCACAACTAAGGCACCCTGTCAATCACAACTGCATAAGCAAACATACTTTCTTCTGGTATCCAAGTTATTATTAATTGGTTGCTTGCCCAAATTGCTCTGGATGCAGACAGAGAGCTAGGTCTCATGGAGTGGGAGTGAAACATTAGACCATTTGAACATTTAAAAAAGAAAGAAAAGGAAGAAAAGGAAGAAGGAAGGAAGGAAGGAAGGAAGGAAGGAAGGAAGGAAGGAAGGAAGGAAGGAAGGAAG
>NC_048907.1:2294-61100 GCF_011077185.1 Oxyura jamaicensis | reverse complement strand
AAAGAAAGAAAGAAAGAAAGAAAGAAAGAAAGAAAGAAAGAAAGAAAGAAAGAAAGAAAGAAAGAAAGAAAGAAAGAAAGAAAGAAAGAAAGAAAAAGAAAAAGGCAACAGAGGGCTCTAGGCATAAGTGTTTTGTCTTTGAAAACATTTTGCAAATGTACATCAAATAAATCACCTTAAATTGTTGACTTCGGCAGGAACTGATGCATGTTTGGATAGTAAGTTTATTGGAGGTCTCGCTGGTGCCAGTCAAAGGTGGTGGCTCTCCATGGTCTTTGTAACACCCTAGATTTCCTGGCACTGGCAAAAATAACAGACAACAGTCATTCTGGTTTTCCTAAATACACCCAAGACACAGACCACTTTATCTACCACCTTGTTACTAAGCAATTCCTGTTACTCCAAGCTAGATCCTTGCCTTGTTTTATAAATATGCCCAGGGATAAATGACAGGTGATGAAACAGCCTCACATCTACTTAGCAATAAACCTATAATAAAATACTCTGCAATTGGTTTCTCTAAGCTGTAGTAGTACAGACAAGATAATAATCTGGTTCATTTCTCGTAATAGAAACAATGGGGGGAGGGAGGGTACTAAGTGGGATAAGAGGTGTTGTGCTTTTTCTTTTTGCCTTTTTTTTCTTTCAACTAGGATCATGTACATTCTAACAATGTAAATTAAACTATGTTTTCCGTCAGATCATCAAAATAGTTACATTCTAGAAAATTTCTAAACACAGTATTTGAGAAAGGAAAACTAAATTGTTTTAGGATGGAGGTTGGTTAAGTTTTATGGGAGGGACTGTGTATTTACATGAGAGATTCCTAATATATAAAACTAAAAATCTGATATGAATTATCGGTATTTTATAGTTTGTATGTAGAGATTTACCATGAGCAAAGCTGCTTAAAAACATAAAACAAACAACAATAAAATAACACATCTATTTATACTGTTTTGATACAATGTTTTGAGGCTCCTTAATCACACTAGGCAGTCATAAAGAGAGATTTTCCCCTTCAGTGCATGATTTGTCTTCTATTTTTCTTTTATTATTGCACTTTTCATCAAAACACTGGAATTTAGCTATTACTACTAGAGACAGTATGTGTGGTACAATATACTGCTGTGTTACCGGTATAACATTATTCCCTGTCTAATTGTCATGTCTGCTAAAATACTTGGAATTAATAGAAATAGAAAATAGAAATAATGGAAATATATAAATAGAAATATATAAATAGAGATAGATATAAAGATAGAAATAATAGAAATAGAAATAGAAATAGAAATAATAGAAATAGAAATAGAAATAATGGAAATGGAAATAGAAATTAACAGACAGTTCATTTGGAAGGGACCCACATCTAGTCCAACTTCCTGACCACTTCAAGGCTAACCAACAATGAAAACATATTATTGAGGGCATTGTCCAAATGCTTCTTGAACACTGACAGGTGTGGGGCATCAACCACCTCACCAGGAAGCCTGTTCCAGTGTTTGACCACCCTCACAGTAAATAAATTTTTCCTAATGTCCAGTCTGAGCCTCTCCAGGACAGCTCTGAGCTATTCCCTCACGTCCTGTCATCGGTCACCAGGGAGCAAAGAGCGACACCTCCCTCTCCATTCCCCTGCTCAGGAATTTGTAGCGCAACGAGGTGATCTCTCAGCCTTCTTTTCTCCAGACTAGACAACCAGGCATCTTCAGCCTCTCCTCACAGGGCATGCCCTCTAGCCCTTTTACCAGCTTTGATGTCCTCCTCTGGATGCTTTTAAGGACCTTAACATCCTGTTTATATTGTGGAGACCTGAACTGTACACTATATTCAAGCTGAGGCTGCACCAAGACCAAATATAGTGGGAGAATCACCTCTTTTGACCATCTGTCTATATATCACCAAGTTCTACAGTCAGGGATTTTTTTGCCCTTGCCAGATTGACAAGGATTATTTTCATCCAGCTAACCACCACAACTTCGTATGGTGTGTAATGTCATCATAGAATTTTAAGAGAGTTTTCCTCTGACCTCTCTTTTGCTAACAGCTTGTGGCACAGTACTGTTTCAGGTTTTGACTTATGTATAGTTTTGTTTTGTTCTTCCAGGAGAGGGAATACTCAGGTTTTGATTTTGTAGCCTCTGATCTTTGACAGCACATGGATTAGGTGTTTTGTGGCTCCTTTTGAATTAGACATTTCTTGAACAGGTGGCCATTTTCTCTGTCAGATAACCTGTGTTTTAGTAAACTGACTGCTTTTGCATTACTGTATTTTCACATAAATACAGTAGGAATGGAATGGCAATCCTGAAAGTATCTTTTCATTGGATTTTGGAAGTCCCATTTCTGATTTTTCTCATAAATGTCTATGTGCAGCAGGCATTAAAATAATTGCCTAATTTCAGAACTTTCTATTTGTCTAATTCTAACAAAGAATTTCTATTCTTTTGGTTTACCGTATACTGAGCTTGTAAACTGGTGTCAGCCTACCATTAATATCTGAATCATCTTGACATCAGGAACAGCAACAGGTCTGAGAACTTGGTCCCAGACTTAGACTATGTTGCTCATGGCAGTTTCCTCATTGTGTGGAAGACAATTAATATAACCAGTAGTGGCCAGCAACTACAGTGGTGTGCATATGATTATACTCTTAAAGAGGATGATTATAGTATTATAAAGAAGAATGAAAGAAATGAAGTTGGGAAGAAAAACAATAAAGTTTCTGTTTGTTTGTTTGTTTGTTTAATAATTAGATAATGTTGCTTCAAATGTTGACAAAGTATTTTTTTTTTTTTAAGAATGATACAATTTCAACAGTATGCTTGCATATATTTATGGCTTGGATATGTCTTGTGGCAATATGCGTGTAAGTACTGTTAATTCAAGTTACAGCCTGATTTAACATACCTTTGGAAATTTCCATTTGCAGCCCGACCCCAGCTGAGTACAAACAGACAGGTAACTCTCAAAGAGCTCAGTCTTCCATACAGAACATTACTTCACTGCCCAGAAAATGTCCTAGTCACCAGTCTAGTGCATTTTCCTAGGAGACCTGGGATTTTCAAAACCACATAGTAAAACTTTTTTTGTTTGTTTGTTTGTTTGTTTTTGTAAAAGGAGTTTTATTGGTGAGAATCTTCAGCCATGTCACCAGAGGATTAATCCTCCCATGATCTCCATGCTAAGAAAACAGACTCAGCCATTTGAAAATTTCATACATTGCATACCAGTTGGGTAACATCTTAAAGCTAATTAGCCTCTTTAGTGTTCCAGTGGTATTTCAACTTTTTTGTGTTTAGCTAACAAAATTAGTGTCATGGGATTTGAAATAAACAGTCATTAATGGAGAAGCATTAATCTAGCCCAATACTGAAGAGCAGGTTCCAAGCAATGCACAGTTCTTCAAGTTACTTTGATAACTAATCAACAAACTACATAACCTTGTGGATATATGCTCCACTGGGAGCTAAAAGTACTTGAGAAGTCCCACATCAAATATATGTTTAAATGATCTTCTGACCTGGGAAAACACACAACATATTTTCTACCATACATGTATATATGATTTTGATGTGCCCCTTCTTCCTATGGCTACTGGTCCTAAACCTGAGACACTTTGGAGTTGCTACTGATGGTTAATCAGCATAAATGGTATAAGCATAACAGCAGAGGGAAGATCATTTATATTCTGAGCAGAGGAAAAAAGCTAACTGGCAAAAACTGGTTTTATATCAGACCAACAGTGACCACAAATTACTGCCTTTTCAACAATGTTTTAGTATATTGGAATAATATGTTCGCCATTCATACCATATTAAACTCAGTCAGGATATATGTTCAGGGAGGCATTACACCGTAAATCCAAAAGAAGGCAGTGTACATTTTATGTGGAGCAACTTTACAGAAAAGGCCCTGACAGACAGGGAGCTGAATATGACCAAGAGTGTACTGGGCAGCAAAGAAGGTCTGCAGCGTCCTGGTCTGTATTAAGATGAGCACAGCCACAGATCAAGAAAAGTGATTTTTCTTCTGCTCAGCACTTCTTAGGACTACATCTAGACTACTGCGTCCAGTCTGGGGCCCACCAGTACAAGAAACATTCTGGTTGACTGGAACAAGTTCAGCAGAGAGCCAAGATGCTCAGAGAGCTGGAGCACTCACCCTGTGACAGGAGGCTGAGGGAGTGGGATTTGTTCATTCTGCAGTCTGAAATATTCAGACTGGATATAAAGAAAATCTTTTCACCATGAGGACAGTCACCACTGGAACAGGAGCCCAGAGAGGCCGTGCAGGCTATGTTTGGAGGTTGTTAAGATCTGACTGGCTAAACTTGGTCTAATCTGTCCAATTGAACAACTTGGTGTAATCTTAGAGCTGGTTCTACTTTCAGCAGGGGACTGGATTCGATGATGTACTAACACCCCTTCCAACCTATGGTATCCCACAATCCTATGTGTATGTATTAAATATAAATCAATGGAGAATCAAAATGTTTCTTAATAAGTAGCAACTGAATAATTAGTCTGACCTTCAAAATTTCCAGCATAATCTTTTGCCTTAATTTGGTCTTAGTGTTTAGCTTACTAAAGAAGCTTGACAAAAATGTGTCAGTCAATGTACTGAGATTAATAGTCATGCTGATCAGTGATGTCTTACTGTTACATTGCCTTCTCTTGTTTGTATCTAGTTCTCTTGTGCTTAAAAGGTCTTCTTCTTTTGTGTAAGTATGCTATTTTTCTTAATGCAGTAACTGACACAATGAGGTCCTGACAAACACCAGAGCTTCTGGATACTACATGTTAAGACATGTAGTTAAAACATATATGTTAAAACATATAAAATTAATGTTTTTGAGCTCAAAGCCATGTTTCAGATGTGTTTATCCAGTTGCCTGAAGATCCTCCTAGTGAAATGGTAGTATATGCCAGAATACTCTCTCAATATGTAGATCTTGTGTGAGATACTCCTTTGTTCTTGTGTTAAAATGTATATATGTCAGTCTTACCAAGTAATCAGTACAGCTCTGTACAACTACCCCAGCTCTGCCATTTAACACTTTATCAAATTTATTATATGACACACCTGCACACAGGAAATAAGCTTACAGTAATGAAATCTGTTTGTGGTAAGAGACACATGTGGGCCATAAGCACTGAGGTGCAATTTAGCAAGACAGTGAGCCTTACTTACTTTTACCTTTAGTGTGTGTATGCTCTTATTTGAATTTCAGTCTAACTTTGTTGGAAAAGAGACGAAAAAGCCAGGAATAGATGCAGTGTTGCAAACAAACCATCTAAATCATTCAGACATATCTATGCATTGTATAGTTCATATAAGATACACATGTTCTCTGAGGACTCATGGCTGCCTTTTTGCCTTTTATTTTGTTTATATCCACTCCATCAGACAATACATTAAGAAAAGGAGAGGAAGAAAAAGGAAGTCTAAGCTCCTACTGGGGCAACCATCATCTTTTGCATTTATGACCATCCATTCTCAGCTAACATTGCTAAATTCTATACAGTGTGTTTATATGTGCAGAATACATTTCTGAATTAAGCATTTCATGTTAAATACTAGTGAACAAGACATACAATACAATCACGGTCTATGAAGATGTCTTAACTGTAGATTCCTAATTGTTACAGTGAATCACTGTAGGCAAATGTCTCTAGTTAAAGAAGCTTCATATTGTTGGCATTGTACTGGTATTATATAGATATAACTTATAGGTACATTATACTCCAAATACTTGTATTTTCTAGTAGTAAACATAATCATGTAAAAGAAGCTTATATGAGACAATTTTTTACTTCTCTAAAATTTTTAAATGGGCTTTCTTTACACAATTGCTTTTTTGCTCTATCATAAGACCCAGTTTTGTTTTATGTACTCCACAAGTTAGTTTTGATAGTCCTATGATTTATCATCATGCCTACTGAAAACAGAAAATATGGTAAAGAATAAAAGTTTTTTTGACTTACACAACTTCATTAACCATAAGGTTTGTATTAAGACTTGGAAAGACTTGCAGTGTACAGTTTGCTCTAAGTTGCTGTAATTCCTTTCTCTAGTATCCTGTTTCAGTGCAGTGCTTGAAGCAGCTGCTGCTGGTCAAAAGGACATTTTGTAAATGTAAGTCTGGATTATCTTTGCAAGTAAATGTCCACATTTAAATCCTCAGTTCCCCACCACAGAGAAAATGATCGAAGCTTGTTTTAAAAGGATTCTTTGTGTAGAACAAATGAAGTGGAGAGAATTTGCCTTCCAGCTTTTTTACTGGTGCCTTATCCAGAGATTTTGCAAAATTTGTGGTCTTTAAAGAAATACAAATTCTTTAATTTGAGACCAAAACAAATGTATTAATTATGAGGATCATGCCTCTTTGATAGGACTTTGGAACTTAGAAAATGATAGTAAGATGTCCTCTGCACAATGAGCATCAGAGTGTCAAACAAGTTTGTGTTACTTAAATTAGATTCCTTAATCTGCATTTAAGTCTAGGTAAAAGTCATCTGACAGGGTTGCACTTACATATATGTTTGCCTAACTTGAAGATGTGAATCATTTGCTCACAGTCACAAAAAGAAAAAAACTGTGGACAAAATAATAATAATTTTTTTAAAAAACAAAAAACAAAAACAAAACCAAAAAAACTTTAGATCTATTTTGCTTTGTTTGGTTTTGTTTCCTTAACTTCAATAAGAAATGTACTTCTTTGATTCAGAAGTATCCCTACATAAAGACAACTTCTCTAATACTTAACAGCATACACATAAATGATCTCTTAGAGCACAGAGAGCAAGGAAAGGCATTAATGATTAGACTCAATAAAACGTTAAGCTATGGTTGCTAATATTTAGGCATATGTTAAAAATGAGATTCTTAGGAATTTATCCTGGAGCCTTCAGGAATGAAAATTTTGGAATATGTTGACATGAACCATGGGGAAAAAAAAAAAAAAAAAAAAAGATTTTGGACAAGTTAAGTAATATCGTATATTAATGATATTAATTTCTGGAAGGGATGTTCAGGTGAATAGCTTGTGAATTATCTGTTTAAAAAAAATAAAGACAAAAAGGAACAAAGTTGTGTTTCTGGATTAACAGCAATTCTAAGTACATGCACCTGAAAGAACCAGAATTCTAGTGTAGCTAACAAATAGCCATCTTTTCTCTGTGTCACTCTTACTATCCTTATTTCTTTCCAACAATTCTGTTTGTGGTGTGTTACACACATTAAACTAATGCCATTCATTTTACAAATGATTTGCAAATGATAGAGACATATGTATCTTTTTGAAAAAATAATTATTTCCTATTCTCCTCTAGACTTTACTAAATGAATGGCCTATTTCTATGGGTTCAGAAAACTAGCAGTACTTCATAACTTTTGAGTGATTCTCTGTCTTGTATTTTAATATAAATAATATAAGCCAGAAATTCTGAGAGGAGAAGAAGAACATAGCAATGGAGGGACAACTATACAGTAACCTTGTCATTAACTCTAGAAATGTTAAAAATACTGCTTAGTTTGCAAATGTAAATAAGCTGATTGGTCTTGGAAAATCACTACCCACTGCTGTATAACTGCCAGTCTCTGTTGAGCAGAGATGTGGGCCTAAAATAATTACGCGGTTCTCTTACTTCGGCAGGATGGAATCTCACAGTATTTCCAATATATTCCATCCTCATGCTCCGCAATGTAGCACCATGGGCTGACATCTCCATCAGGGTTCCTGGGAGAAAAAAACTGAGAAAGTGAGTGAAAAATCAAATGTTTTCAAAGACTGTATTAAATATATTAAACCTGAGTTTCACCAATATTTTTTGTTCTAATGCCTACTGAATATTTAACCTGCCAAGAAAAATGAAAAAGCCAACAGGATGTTCAAATAACTTTGGTAATTACTGTATGCAGCAAGCACAAAAGGCTAGTGATGTCTAAAATATAACATTTTTTTTTTATTTAACTCTGAAAGGTGCAGAACTATTTCTGGACAGTATGGACAGAGAGGAAGATTTTCAGCACCATGTCCTGTGTACAGGTTCCTTAGACTCCTAAACTTGATTTCTGCATCAGTAGAAAATAGTCCAGAAGCCATCTTTCTGTGTATATGGACAAAAACATTTATCTGATGAAGTTCTGAGGAAGACTGAGGTCTGAGGAAGTTCTGAGGAAGATTGAGGCAGGTGACTGTCATGGGTGACTCCCTGCTGAAAAGTACGGAGGCACCCATCTGCCAGCCTGACCTCTTGTCTAGAGAGGCTTGTTGCCTGACAGGGGCTTGGATAAGAGACATCATGGAAAGGCTGCCAAAGCTTGCCCATGAGTCAGACTATTACCCTCTACTGTTCTTCCATGTAGGTGCTAATAACACCAAAGGTAAGTTAGAAAACATCAAGCAGGACATGGTGGTCATGGGTCTGGGAGCCCAGGTCATTTTTTCCTCAATACCTCCAGTGAGGGCGAAGGATGGGAAGAGGTCGAGACAGATATTCCAAGTTAACTGGATGCACCACTGGTGTTGGCAACAGGGATTTGGCTTCTATAACCCTGCAACCCTGCTTGGAGATCAAGAACTGATGGGGAGAGATGGGCTCCACCTCACTAGGAGGGGCACACATGTCTTTGCTAACAGGTTGGCCAATCTGGTAAGGAGGGCTTTAAACTAGGAAAGATGGGGGAAGGGGAGAATTACAGGGATGGGATAGGCAGCAATAAATGGCTCAAATCAGGATGTCTCCAGTGGGTGCATGCAGCCAGGGAAGTGAGTGCAGGACATGACTATGAAGGATCCTCTTGCACCCCTTCTGGGAAACCTGTAGGCTTAATCACCTCCCTGAAATGCTTGTATAGCAATGCACATAGCTTGGGGAATAAACAGGACGAATTGGAGATCTGTGTGAAATTGCAAGGCTACAATCTCATTGCAATTATAGAAATGTGGTGGGATAGCTCACGACTGGAATGCTGTCATGGAGGGCTATGTGCTTTTTAGGAAAGACAGGCCAGGAAGACAAGGTAGTGGAGTTTCAGTTTATGTGAGAGAGCAACTGAAATGAATCGAGCTCTGCCTAGGGGTGGATGAAGAGCAAGTTGAGAGCTTATGAGTAAGGATTAAAGGGCAGGATACCATGGCTAATACCGTTGTAGGAGTTTGCTACAGACCAGCTCATCAGGAAGAGGAAGTAGATGAAGCCTTCTACAGACAGCTGGAAGTAGCTTCAAAATCACAGGCCCTGATTCTCATGGGGGATTTCAACCACCCTGATGTCTGCTGGAAAGACTATACAGCTATGCACAAACAGTCCAGGAGTTCCTGCAGAGCACTGATGATAACTTTTTGACACAGGTAGTCGAGGAGCCAATAAGGAGAGGTGTGCTGCTGGATCTTGTGCTTACAGAGAAGGACTGGTTGGAGATGTAAAGGTTGGTGGCATTCTTGGCTGCAGTGACCATGAGATGGTGGAGTTCAGGATGTTGTGAAGAGGAAGCAGGGCAAGAAGTAGAATTGCAACCTTGGACTTCAGGAGAGCCAGCTTTGGCCTCTTCAGGAACCTACTTGGAGGAATCCCATGGGTTAGGGCCCCAGAAGGAAAGGGGGTCCAAGGGGGTCAGTATACAAACATCACTTCCTCCAAGGTCAAGATCTATGTATTCCTATGAGCGAAATGCAAGCAAAGGGGGCAGAAGACCTGCTTGGATGAGTAAGGACCTCCTGGAAGGACTCAAATGAAAGAAGGAAGTATACAGAATGTGGACAAGAAGACAGACTTGGGAAGAATGTAGGGATACTGACACAAGATGCAGGGATGTGACAAGGAAGGCCAAGGCTCATTTAGAGTTAAATCTGGCAAGGAGTGTCTAGGACAACAAGAAGGGCTTTTTCAAATATATCAATAGCAGAAGGAAGACTAAGGAAAATGTGGGCCCACTGCTTAATTAGGTGGGAGTCCCGATTACAAAGGATACAGAGAAGGCAGAATTACTGAATGCCTTCTTTGCTTCCATCTTCACTGCTAAGACCAGCCCTCAGGAATCTCTTACCCTAGTGACAAGGGAGGAACTCTGAAGAAAGGAGGACTTTCCCTTGGTCAAAGAGGATCAGGTCAGAGATCTCTTAAGCAAACCTGACACCCACAAATCCATGGGCCCAGGTGGGATGCATCCACGAGTGCTGAGGGAGTTGGCAGATGTTATTGCTAGCCCACTCTCCATCATCTTTTAAAGGTCATGTACAACAGGAGAGGTGTCTGAGGACTGAAAGAAAGCCCATGTCACTGCAGTCTTCAAAAAGGGCAAGAAGGGAGACCCAGGAAACTACAGTCAGCCTCACTTCCATCCCTGGAAAGGCGATGTAATCACTCATTCTGGAGGTCATCTCCAAGCACATGGAGGTGAAGAAGGTGATCGGGAGTAGTCACCATGGGTTCATGACCAACCATGACTATGCTTGACCAACCTGATAGCCTTCTATGATGGAATGACTAGCTGGGTGGATGAGGGGATTGCAGTGGATGTTGTCAACCCTGATTTCAGTAAGACTTTTGACACTGTCTCCCATAACATCCTCATAGGCAAGCTCAGGAAGTGTGGGATGGATGAGTGGACAGGGAGGTGGATTGAGAATTGGCTGGATGGCAGAGCTCAGAGGGCTGTGATCAGTGGTGCTAGTTGGAGGCATGTAGCTAGTGGTGTCCCCCAGGGGTCCATACTGGGTCCAGTCCTGTTCAATTTATTCATCAATGACCTCAATGATGGAATAGAGTGCACCTTCAGCAAGTTTGCAGATGACACAAAACTGGGAGGAGTGGCAGATACCCCAGAGGGCTGTGCTGCCATTCAGAGGGACCTGGACAGGCTGGAGAGTTGGCAATGAGAAACAAGTCGAAGGAGGTGATCCTGCCTCTCTACTCAGCCCTGGCAAGGGCACACCTGGAGTATTGTGACCAGCTGTGGGCTCCCCAGTACAAGAGGGAAATGGAGCTCCTGGAGTGAGTCCAGTGGAGGGCTACAAAGATGATTAGGGGACTGGAGCATCTCTCATACGAGGAGAGGCTGGGAGATGTGGGCCTGTTTAACTTGGAGAAGACTGAAAGGGGATCTTATCCACATGTACAAATATCTGAAGGGACGGTGCCAAGAGGACGGGGCTGGACTCTTTTCAGTGGTGCCCAGCGGACAAGAGGCAATGGGCACAAATTGAAGCATAGGAGGTTCTGGCTCAATATGAGGGGGCACTTCTTTACTGTAAGGGTGACAGAGCACTGGGACTGGTTGCCCAGAGAGGTTGTGGAGTCTCCTTCTTTGGAGACTTCCAAAAAAAGTAGTCTCCACCCACCTGGATGTGATCCTGTGCAAAGGGCACTTGGTGACCCTGCTTGGCAGGGGGGTTGGACCAGATAATCTCTAGAGGTCCCTTCCAACCTCAACCATTCTGTGATTCTGTGACTCTGTGATTCTGTGATGAGAATTGTTATGTGTTTGATTTTGTTGGGCTAATGGAAGCTGTGAAAATGGCATGTTTTTTTGCGGAAGGACTCACATACCAATACAATACTAGACAGCTTGATGGGTTTACTTGTTTTCCAGGCTATTTTTTAAAGAGAATGCTCAGCTTCTATGGAGTTTCTCTTGTGGGAGGCGTATTTTTCTTTACTCCAGTAAGAAGATGAAGTGATTCAGAAGAGAGTCAATTCAGAATTTGGCAATAATGCTTTCTCCTTCTATGGCTGAAAACAGAGTTCACAGGCATAACACATTGAAGAGTGTTATACTGAAGCACTTATGCAATCAATGTAAAAGACCCTGAGTAAGTCTCTTTCCTCCCTAAACTTCACCAATGTTATTCAGTAAGAAATATCCTCCTAGGTTATCAAATGCACTGGAAATGCCACTGACTTCTTTCATCAGTGTGCTCATCTGTCTTCTGCATATCAAGCAGCAGGCAGACCTCTTTTCTGCTGATCTTTTCTGTTCTTTATTCTTGTTAGTTACTCCCGGTTAACTGGCTGACTGTCTCTGCCGTATTTTCTTGAATGGCTAGTTCTGATGAAATACAGAAAAACTAGACAGGACTCTGTGTTTGTGACATACCAGTTGTGCTGAACACTTGCAAATTCATTGTGCCTTAACTACCCTGAATTATATAATTTACAGTGAAATTATTTCAACATGAAGGTGGTAAGTATATAAGCTCTACCCTAGAAAAGTCCATGACTTGCTAAACAAAGGCATCTTCTGGGAGAATTGAGATGTGATTTGAATCTTTTCATGAAGAAGACATTACAGCTTTTCTTGCTGTGTCCTTGATAAATGCTTCAGTTCTGAATCTCTTGGTTTAAACATCTCTGACTCCATATGCATCCTAGATGAGCTGATGATTATCACTGTTTAAAGGGATATAAAAAGAATGGTTCTTCCATACCTATTTCCACAGCAAGTACAGGTGGGAGTAAAGACTTAACTGGTCAGTCTTGCAAAGGCAGAAGTGCTATTTGGACATGCACAACATCAGAAAGTTATATGTTGCAGGCTGAATGCTGAAGAGCCTGCAGAATCTAAATATCTCTGAACTTAGGTGGTATGCTAGTTTTTAGCATTGTGAATTCTTATTTGTCTACTAAATCCTGAAGTTCTTATTTAGGTTTCATTCTGAATTCTATCCATAGTTACGGAGGACTTCTCTAGAATGCAAGGAAATTAGAGTGGATTTGCCATGGTTTGAAAATGTATTCTAACCTCTGACAGTTGAACTTTTAATGTCTAATACAAGCTATAAGTCACTGAACAGCTTGTTCTGATAATTTTTAGTGACTATATAACTTTCTCTCATGCAAAACTCTTGAGACATACTGTATAACAGAACCACATTTGTGTGTGAGGACAAAAACTATAATGTTCCAGAGACACACTAATGCCTTCTTACTACTTCCTTGGATCAGGGTTTGTTTATTTTTTTACTTATATCCACCTTATCTTTAGTCTTTCTCCATTGTGCCAAATTACAGATTGGATATATGATACCGACTGTGAGTGAGAGCTGGCTTGAAAAATATTATTCTGCTAATGGTGCTTGTATGCTCAACCAAAGATCCAGGGTACTAATTACAAAATAAAACAAAATCTGTTAGATATTTATGGTTATGATATTCTTCACTTTTGACAGGATGTTTTCTAATTTTGTGTCAGCTGTTTAAAGTAAAACTGGGTATATAGGTAGCGTTAGTAGCAATGAGATATTCCTTACCTGCAGTAGTTATGCTCTCCAAGCCCTCCCTCCCCATTGGGATATTTCAAAGTATTATATGGATGCTCAAAGGTCTCATTCCAAAAAAGACAAGGTTTCCCTGCGTATTGGGAGGTCTGGTTCTGAGTGCCACGATAGTCAGCCCCATTTGCTGTATAACATTCTGGGAAGAAATGGAAATGGAAAAGAGAGAGAGAATGTATGTAGGCTTACCGTTTGGTTGTTCTTCCCTTATCCTCCACCCCATCTCCAAGGACCCAGTTTCCTTTCAATTAACATGTTTCCCGCATTGTATAGGCAACTAAAGATGTTGCTTGAGATTTACATTTTCTCTTAGAGTCAAACACCTATTGAAGGGATTATGATTTTATTATTTTTACTAAACAATGTATAGGATATCCTGGTTAGGGCTGAAGAGTGACTAAGACAATTAAAATACATTTTCTGAGTGAGCAAATTATATTTTTTGTACTGTTTTCTCTGTGTTTTACTAGTTAGGCTGAATGTGTAACTTGTTATTTTTCCAAAAAGAAAAGTTAAGTGATTTTTTCAGTCTGCCACTTAACAGCATATTGCCCAAATCTCATTCTAGTTTAACTAAATTTGTGAACACCTGTAGTTTATAAAGTGAAAGATTTTGTAGGCATGGATCTTGCAAACATTTATATCCTGATTTCGAAAAATTCTCATGCATTTTTTCCTCTGGACTGAATTTCAGTTGAAAGGGAGCTCCTTGTATACAATACAATCATCATACTCCGATCTGCCATAGAAGCATTTGCATTCAGATTAGAACTTACAAGTCAATATTCTTTTGCTTCACTCACATTTTCTCCTATTTAACATTGTTTTCCTAGCTTCCTAATATTCAGTAAGTTAGAAATCAAAGCAGAGAATGATTTTCTAGTCATGAAATACACTATCCACTTTTCAGCTGAACTACAAATCTCTTGCTACCTGGCTTTGCTCTGTCTTAATAATGACATCTTCTGATCAAATAAATATTCAAAAGCATGCATATTTTTACTTTCTACTAAAACCAGAAAACATTGTTGGACTGTTGCCCTGTAAGGGTGACTGACTACTGGAACAGGTTGCCCAGAGAGGCAGTGGATTCTCCCTTCGTGGAGATATTAAAAAAACATCCTGTGTCCAGGGAAACCTGCTTTAAGTGACCTTGCCTGAACCGAAGGTTTGGACAAAATGACCTCCAGAGATCCCTTCCAACATCAACCATTTTGTGATTCTGTGATCACCTTCCAGAAGTAACCACTGTAAATAAGTCAATCCTATTTATAATTAATACTTGGTAACATTTGTCATCCATGCATTTATTTAAAACTAGTATTAAAATACAACATTCTATTACATAATAAAAATTGCTGTGTTACACTGCTGTAACCATTTCTTTGTACTGTGTAGCATTGTTGGGGAAAGTCAGAAACACCTAACTACAGGCTGGGCAACATTCGGTTTTATTTGATAGCATTCTCTCTTTTTATCTAATTCTCTCTCATGTAACAGCTGCATATATATCCTACTCTACTGCCCTGATGGAAAGGGAGAGTGTTCTGCCGTTGTACCAGCCCTGAAGTGATGTCTGCTCATCTCAGGTGTCCTCATCAGATGTCCCTTACAAAAGAGGGCTAGAAAGACCCTTAAAAATGTGGTTGCAGATGAAGGAAGAAAAAACTTATCTTAGTCATATTAATCTGTATGCTTTTATTTTTATTTTTTATTTTTCATTTAGAAATACTGTGGCAGAAGGGAAAATATATTATTAAAACCATGCCTTTGAAACCAGTTTAATTTGGGCTCACATATATCAAAATGGTGCAATTATAATGATTATTTCACAGTTCTGTTAAACAGAAAATGAAAGTTGATGTTTTTGTGCCTTCAGTGTGCATTTTCATGCCTAGGCAAGTTAGAATTTCTTTTAAATGAAACTTTATTGTTGAGGATATACAGAAAACATGTATGCACAGCTATTAATGGATACTGATACCATCTCTGGATAGAAAGCTATCTAAACTAGCAAAACCAAGCTTCAGGTTAATACTTATCCTTCCTTTAATTTATCTGTCCTCATCAGCCATGCAGGTGAGCTACATACATTTACTTCAAAATGCAAATCTGCATTTCCAGTGTTCAGGTCACCACGGATATTTTTATAAACATGAAAAAAACTTTCCAAGTCACCACATTGTTGCTACTTTCTTCAATAATTCTCTTGTTTTGCAGTAAATGTCAAAGTTTTTCTGTGCCATAGAAAAATAAATAGCTGAAAAATATAAGCTGATGAATTTGACAGAAAAGGGAGGAAAACATAATCAAACTGGACAAACTAAATAATGTACAGTATAAAGATGCAGTTGTGAGGAGTGATAAACACAGCCAGAAAAGATGTCTTCTTCAGTTTAATGCTATTACTTTTTTTTCTTTTCAAATCTCAACTAGAAGCAGTATGTGCTAACATATACTCAGAAATGTGAGGAATGCTACAATACCTGAATGTAATGTAGCACACAGACTAAACTGAAGTTAACATCAGGCCATTTGAGGCTCTGCTAAGACTGGCCCATGCTTTAACTTGAATTAGCAACTGCCTTTCATTTTCATGTTCAGCATTTTTTCTTATTTTTTTTTGAATGGTTGTTCTTCAAACTTCATTGCACTAGTACTTTAAGGATATTGTATGGAAGGAAGAGTCAGAGCTCACTTCATTCCTTTTAGCTATAGTGTTCTGTTCTCAAGATAACAGGTATCTGTAACAGTGCTTCCTTTGTTTCTTTGCCTGGCCAAGACATTTGGGGAAAATGAGCCAGCTGAGCTGTAGTGAAGCTCCCCTGGTTATGTGGGCATTTTTGTTAGATGTGGAAAGGGGAGTGAGTGAGATACCATATAAAATGATCAATTATCCCAGAAAACCTGAAATTAAAACTTAATTTTAAATTATGGCATTTAGCCGTTGTTATCAAATGAAATACATACTTTTTTTTTTTTTCCTTAGATGCAATCTGGTAGGAAATTTTCATTTAGTTAATGATTGATAATAGTTACTTTGCCAAAGCACTGACATACAAATTTGTCAAGTAAGTATTGTCATTCCAAAACAAACAAACAAACAAACAAAAACAACACCTCATTCCTACTCTCTTTTACCTTAAACAATCATCTTTGAGATCTACTGAGATATACTTCGTGTGGTTTTCTATAAAATTCCTAGTAACATTGCTCCAGATCCCTCAGCATATTCAGTATCTTGGCTGTAAATAGCTGAGTTCTTCCATTTAGCATACATAGTGATTTCTCTGTATGTTCTGCATGACAGCCAAGACACTACCTTAGAGATCTCACTATGAAATTAATACTCAGTGTATTAAAGGTGAGAAGTGAATGTTTTACCTGCAGGCTGTACTTTCAAGACAAAAGCCCTAAGAGATTCTAGAGAAGAGCAGGTTAGAAACTTTGTCCTTATTTTTGTCTCACACTACTGCTGCAATGATTCTGTGAAAAGACAGTCTTAAAAGGTCAGACAGATTTGTCTACACAAAACTAATCCAAATGAGATCATCTAAATGAAACAGTCAGGAAAGAGTGGATTTAACAGTATTAGTAAAAACAGTTGGGCTTACTCAAATTACCTGATTTATGTTTGGTAGATTATGATCAAATAGAAAAAAAGGGGAAACAAACAAACAACAACAACAACAACAAAAAACAGCAGGAAAGGACTGGAGTGTCATTGTGGTTGACAGATTTGTCACGATTCCTGTTCATGCACCCAAGGCTCAGTTTAAATCATCCTTCCAACCATAAACCTGTATTAAATAACCAGATTTTTTAGTACACAGAGAAAGCTATGACAAGTCATAGTTTGAAGACTACAGACTTCTCGTATTCTAAGATGCTAGTCACCTGGGTTTCAGACAATATCTGAGGTAGAAACTTGTGTCAAATCCATGAATAAAATCGAAGTATCCATGATGATTTTGCTCTATTAACTACCTAATGACCCCGTTGCATCTACTGTATGGTGGAGAAGTCTGCAAACAGCAGTAAGCAAAAACAGACCCATTGCAGAGGTTTTATTCATGAAAAGCTGAAAGGTTACAACAGGTCCTGTTCAGGATGTTTATGAGACTCAGTGAGAAAACATGGACTGCAGTGTGCTGTCAGGACTGGTTTTTTTCCAATACATCTGGTGCCATGA
This sequence comes from Oxyura jamaicensis, assembly GCF_011077185.1. NCBI lineage: Eukaryota > Metazoa > Chordata > Aves > Anseriformes > Anatidae > Oxyura > Oxyura jamaicensis. The sequence continues at coordinate 43,629 of NC_048907.1, read as the reverse complement.
TTGATAGAAAAAAAACTTTTTTAAAATGAATACTGAGACTAGATAAGTACATTTTGAGTGGCAACTGCTAGAAACAAAAAGCAGAAAATAAGCCTGGGGATGGTTGTCCACCATGAGTGAATGCTCAGTGTGAGATACAGGTTCACAATTAGTTTTATTAGAGCCAGATCAACATTTGGAAGATCAAACAGCAGCTGTAGTAGAAATTTTTTCCATCTGTCTCAGTTTCTTCTTCTTCAGTGTAGGGACCTTACAATGATCATTTATGCCTTTGTTACTTTGGAACTGTATGACTGCCTGCACTCCACATGGGCACCACTTTAAAATCATTTGCAAAATTAAGGTAGTGCAGAATATAACTGACTGACTGCTATACTGAATGAACCACTACTGATAAAACATTGAAATTTCTCAGTCTCTATTAGCTTCTGGTGATTTTCTAAGATGGACATACAAATACTGGTCTTAATTTCTGAAGTCCTTGATAGCATGAAGTCCAGTTACCTGAGAAATTCTATATTTCATGCCTCATCATGACTGATGGAAATAGTACAAACATTTTAATTTCATCTACAGTCTTCTCAGTACAAATGAGAGGAAAAGTAAAGAAAACAGCTACTCAAGCACCCTTCCTCTTCTGGCTAAGAAACAGGAAATCTCCGATCATTCCTCAAAGTCCATCACTTCTCAAAAACATGTATTTAGTAATATCATAAATTGCAGACTGAAGAGATGGAGATTTAGCATGGTTTAAATGACATCTTAGAGTACACTTGTAAGTTTGGGGTGCATACATAACTTCCATGGGTGATTGAAAATTCAGAATAACAAGCTCATTACTATTTCACTGAAAAAAATATATATAAAGTTACTGGATTTATTTGTTTGCTTTAAGTTCTGGAAGCTACTTAGACTGCTAACTAGTGGCAGGAGACATTAAAGGTTAACAACAATTATCAACTGAAAACTAGCCTACACAGGCCAGAAATTATCCTACCAGCAACAGTCAAAAAAGAAGCAAGGTTTTATTTTAATAATCTGCAGATAAAAGAATAATGAAAGGTAAATTAAAATGGTTGCTATTTAAGTATTAGGTTTCATTACAGTGGCGTGATAGCCAGAACTTTGAATGTTCTGTGAGGCTCGAGCAAGAAATAAAGATACCTAGAATTTACACGGATAAGAATATGGAAACAAAGGTGCCAGGCCTGATGATGACTAGGTGTCAGTTGCTTGATGCATTTGTTTTAATAGTGGTTTAAGAAGAGTTTTAGGACATTTCCATTCTACCAAACTGTTCTCCTAGTTCTTGAGGGAGTCTGCAATTTGAGCACTCCTCCTTAAATGAAAGCACTCTATCTAGGTGCAGATGGCAACAGTTACAGGCACTAACCAGATGCTGCAGTCTCTAATTTGATTGAAAGGGTATAATTAGACAGCAGAAACACTTCAATGAGAGAGTAATGCACAGAGGAAAGGACAGAAACCACTTAACTGATGCCAAGATACCCCTGCAGTAACAGAGGCAGGGGCCCACAGATGGAAAGGGCAGAACACCCAAATTACCTTCATCCGATGAGAGTATTTTTGTTTCCTTATGGATATGTGAGTAGAGATTCTATTATCATAGGTTGCCACAGTTCTTCATGTGGGAACACTGATTAAAACCAGAAGAAGCTTCAGGAGATCAAAGAGACAAATATGGCTTCTGTGGTCATTATTAAAAATATTTTTAGGAGTGCAATGGTCTTCTCTGAAATGCAGTTTTATCAATTTAACCAAAAGTTCATTTGCATATTTTCATATGATTGGTCTGAAAAATCTTATTCTATATTATGTTGTGATGTAAAATAAATAAATCTGGGTAGTATAAAACTGTTTTATACCTCCCCAGCTGAAAAATTATTGTAGTATTTTTAGATTTCAATACTTTGCTATTAAAATTAATACCAAAAAAAAAAAAAATCTACCAGACTCGGGTACATATACTGTAACAGGGGAAACAAACAAAAAACCAAACAAACGAAAAACTGCAGACATAAACTAAAGATAAAATACAGGAAGGAATGATCTTTGTTTAAAATTGTGATTTTCAAAATTGCTAGAAAATAACTCCTCATTTGTTCAGTCAGCTACTATAAGTCTGATGTGATGCTATGAGAGCACTCAGCTGAAAATTCCTCCTATGCATTATAGGGTCATTCTGTACGTGGTTTAAAAATCTTTCTCATGCTACATAGCTGCACAGACTCACACAAATAATCTTCTGAGGTCCTCAACTGCAATAAAATAGTCTAATTTAGTGTTGGTCCAAAGCAGACAGTAGTTACACTGAACACTCACCTGACGTTTGTTCAAACCTTAAGTATCCGTCTGCACAGTAAATATGAGCCTGGGAATTTACAGATAGGCAGTTTCATGCTTGTGCTCCCAGGCAGTGAATAAGTTGTTATAAGCGAGCTTGCTATTCTTGCTAAAATTTGATTACTAACCTTCAATCTAATAACTTTTTCATCAAATTTGCCTTTTTTAAAAAATCTGAAAATATGCTATCTTGAATGACCAGTTGGAGCAAGCAAATTCAGATATGAGCACGAGCAGCTCATTACTTCTAATGCCTAAAAGCGTATTTTGCACGTTCTTTTTTTTTTTTTTAATTTGTACAATACAGACATGCTATATTAGTCACTGCTTTGTAGCTGTTGGCTGGTTCTCAGCAGCAAGATAATATAAACACACTTTCTTGGCTTGTGATTCTTTATCACTGGAAGTTAGAATGTATGATGTAGCCCCAGAGGAATTTCTCTTCCTTAATACACTCATTTGTTTTCTTTGTGAAGTTTTAAAACTGTTGTTCCAATGTCAAGCATGGCAGACTGAATCCCTCTGGAAATTTTACCAGGATGGGCTATAACCACTGTGCGGATGGAGGGAGTGGTAAATTGCACAACCACTATGGTGCGATATGACAAAGAATGCAAAGTTTGCAGCTGGCAGCATGAAATCCCTGCCTTCTTCCCACTTCTTTGGCTCCACCCTACTGAAATCCATTCACATAACTCGGGACTTTGAGTTACACTCTATGCATGTACGAGCATGATATGCTGGACTGACTATTTCACTTTGTATCCGTCCGGTTAGAAATGTTTATTTGGATATTTGCATGACAACTGCTCCAGGCATATCAAGTGGAACTGTTTAACTGTATCAGTGAGACACAGGCAGATAAAGATTACAAGAGATACCAGGTTTGTAAGACAAGGCTGAAAAAGCAGTTTAAAAGGAAAGACTCAGCTGGGAAGGACAAGCACATAGTGATCCATTATTGCTAAACAGGAAGGTAACAGAGAAAGGAAGATAACAGAAAGGAAGAGAAGACTGACAATCCTATTATTTTCTGATTGGGAAATTAAATGAACAATATAAATACAGAAACTAAAAGTGACAATATATTGCACTGAGTATGTAGAATAATATTTGTTCAATGAAACTAACATGTGACACAGACTTCAATTTCTTTGTAATACAAAAATCACCAAATTCAGACAGTCCTTTAATGTTACGCAATCCATTACCCGTCTCTAATTTCTGATTCACTTGACAGATGTGGTGTGACTGAAGTTTGAATGCTGCAAATTTCAGTATTTGAATTAATAGGAACTGTTAGACATTACACAGTGAAGCAGAAACACTGTGAAAAGTAGCACAGTACTATATGCAAAAAAAATGATCGTTAACTCACTCTGTTGTCAATACAAGCCATTTTTCATAAGGCAATTCTAGAAATTAAAGATTCTCCCTGTCTTAGGAAATGATGGTGTGATGCAGTCTGTATTTTGTCTGCATCTTTTACAATAAATGTATGAAGACATGCATTCAATAAAAATAAATAAAAAAATAACAGGCCTTAAAAACACACTATATGACAAACTGCCTTACAAAAGAAATAATAATATTTGTCATTTCAGAATTCTGCTAGCTTTGAATGCAACTTGATCCAGCTGATCCCATTTCAGTCCTGCGGGATTAAGGGTGAGGAAAAAGATTCTGAGGTATGGTTTGCACAGATTAACAACTCTGCAGATTTTGTACATGCCATATTGTACATACCATACCAATTAGAGGTCATTATTGAAGAGCAGATGTGCACTGTTTTCAGGTTCATTACCAGAAGACAGGTAGGTGGCTGTGCTTCCTAGATCCATTATCCTTTGCTACCAATTCACCCAGTGAATTCACTTTTTCCCCTGACAGTTGCTTGTGCTCAGGCACCTCTGTTACCTTTAGCGGCCGTGGATACATGCAGTTAGAGGTTGGCTAAAGCACAGAAGTGCAGTTGCATAATCAGACTCCTCTAAATTGCCTGTGAACCAAGCATTCGTACAGGGAGATATCCTCCACTTGCTCATGTGCAGCCTGCTGTGAATAATACTGCCACCTGTGCAACGTGTTCTGTCCACAGTTCAGCTCATAAACCTTAAAAGATGACATACTCTACTCAAGTAAATGAAGGATTACCTTCTCTGTGCAACATGCATGGTCTGGGAACAGACCACTAGAAATGGTCTAGTTATATATCCTTGTCTAGGCTGTTCTCTTCTGAGATGTAAGGTTTACATTTTGAGTTCTCCTTCTGGTAAAAATAATAATAATAATAATAATAAAGTTTGGTTTAGTTTGTTTTGTTTCAAAAAAAAAAAAAAAAAAAAAGAAAGAAAGAAAAGAAATAAAATTGATGTAAATCTTTCCCAAATATAATTAAGTGCACCTACAAAAACTTCAAAATGAGAAAAATGAGAAAATATCTGTTCATGGCTAAAGGAGTAAATTATATATTATATATATATAAACATAATAATAACAACAAGGGTTAGAATATGCAAAACATATCCAGGAGGACCATGCATATGATGGTTGTGGCACTGTGACCATCCAGAACAGCCACTCTAAATCTTGCAAAGCAGGACTAGTGTTTACCAGAGTGGTACTTGAAATGATCAGTACCAACTGAAGTGAGAACAAAAAGGTGCAGAGGAATTTTAAGTGAAAAATCACTGAAGAACTCACTAACTATCCGCAAAGATTCAGGCTTCACAGATTGCTTGGCTGAACGAGAGATGTCTGTGACTGGCAGGGAGCTGAGGCAGCACACTACAGAGGTGAGATGGCCACCATCCAAGCTCTGGCTTTGTGGCCCCAATTCTGCCCTGCTGCCACTAATTATTTAATTTCCCATTGAGTAAGTGTACCCACGTCCTGCACTCCTCTCTCCCTGCAGATGCCTCTGTCCTGCAGACCTAGCCACCAAATTCCTTCGTTAGAGAAATGTGCTGCATATGCTTTCATATGGTGTTCCAGACTCCCATCTCTGCGAGCACAGGGGGATCCACAAATACCGACGCGCTACAAACAGCGCACGAAAATACACTCGAAAATACATCTTTGTACGAGAGCTTCGAGCCGTGCACCGGGCTGGTAAGCCGGAAGGGATGTCGTCGCGAACTCCAGGAGGTGCTGCCGGGCGGCAGAGCCCAGCCGCGGCGGGCTGCGTGCCAGCTGCAAGTCTGCAGAGTTCGGGAGCAGACCGGGCAGCTCTCTCGCCACTCAGCCCCGCGAGAAGACCGTGAAGCAGCCCCAAACGCACTCCCCTTCCCCGTTCCGCGCTAAGCGTCACTCACCGGAGAAAACGGGCTCGCGGCAGCAGCTCAGCGCCAGCCCTGAGAAGGCCAGAACGGCGACGAGGGCGGGGGGCTCCATGGCAAGGGGCCGCCGGGCCGCGCCGCGCTGGCAGGCGGCAGCCGCAGCGCTCCCGGGGCAGAGGTGGTTGCGGACGGCCGGGAAGAGCGCAAAGTGCGGGAAGCGGAGGCCCTACTGCATGTGTCCTGTAACTGCGCCCCAGCGAGGTGCCGAGTGGCAGATGAGGGATCCTATTACCAGCCATGTGACAGGAAAGGATAAGAAACCAACATCCCAACCTGCTGGTCCTGCTGCATCAGAGGATCGCGGAACTGCTGCCTTTGCGTCTGACATCGATGGGTTTGGGCTGCTGCTGCTCGCTCCGGGTGCCAGCACAGGGGCTCCGCGGAGCCCTCCTCGCGGGCAGAGCCGTCTGTCCGCCAGAGAGGCAGCGGCGGGGCCACTCCCGGCACCAGCCCCGGCACTAGCCCCGGCACCGCCCAGCGAGCCGTGTCTCTCCTTCGGCATCCCCCTCTGGCCTCTCGCAGATAGTCCCCCTAAGGCCGGCCACTGTCCCGGCCCCGCGCTCGGCCTCTGCTAGTCTAGGGTCCCGTGGGGACTGCCTGCCAGCAGATGGGAGCATGCAGATGCAGCGTCTCTCTTCCCTTCGGGAAAGGGCGCGGGGAGGCGAAAAAACGCCGGTCTTGCACGGTGGCTCTGCGTGGCACGGTGGGGCCGCGAGGGTGCGCGGCAGGGCCGTGTGCTCCGTGAGCGTCTAGAAGGGTGGTGAGGTGGCAGCCCCGCGCGGTGCGATGCGAGAGAGTCCTTCTGAAGTTGCAGAAAGGCACGTCCCGCCCAACGGAGAGAACGGGACAGTGAAACTGTATTGGTGCGGCCCATGCACAGAAGGCGCGGGGAGGAACGACTGCAGGCGGACTGCAGCTCCTTGCGTGACTCGGAGACGCGGCACGGACACGGACGCGGGGACTCGCGAAGATGTATACGGACAGGAACACGCGAACACGCACACAAAGCTATGCAGAGACAAACACATGGACAAACGCATGCGTACACGCATACAGGGAGACGAGACACCACAGTGAACACGGAACAGAACATGGAACCGAAGGAAAAAGCTCAGTGTAGCTATCTGAAAATGGTGAATACAAATGCAGGGATATCTTTTTTTTTTTTTTTTTTTTTTTTTTTAGACTTCCGCAAAGGTTTCTTAATTGACCTGTTTGACTTCTCAGCAATGCCAGTGCTCCATTGCTAAAACCAACCACCCACCCAAACAAACAAACAAAAACCATAGCAACAGACAACAAACAACACCAACATGGAAAATAAATTAAAAAAAATAAAATAAAAACAACAAAACAAAACACACCACTTAAAACAACAGAAGAGTTACACTTTGTCAGGAACAGAACATTCTGGCCCTTACAGTTTCCCTATACCCATAGACCCATGTCCCTGTAGACCCATTTTACTGCTCTGAAAGAGGAACCAACCAAATATGGGTTTTATGCTGTAGCTGTTACATCAGTACATGCTGTGGTACAGTTCACTTTTACTATGCAGAAACATCCTATCATATATAGCTGTAATGTTGATTTTGACGTGAAAAATATGCTAATAATCTATTTTGGTTGTTGTGAGATATAGAAAAAACAGGAAAAAATTAAAAAGATTGCTGCATGCCAGCATTAGATTTACATGAATAGTTTAATATCACAGCATAATGATGTCGTATTCTTATTTCTTTGAACCAAATTCCTACCCAACATAGAACTTTTTAAGCTTATGAAATAATGCAAAACAGTAGCAGTGTCCTGCTAGATAATGTTAAGCTTTTTCTGGGGTTTGTTTTTTAATAGTGAATGCTGAAATATTTAGTTCCTCCTTATGAATACAATATATATATATGTGAGTTCAGTTACTTGGCTCAAGCATTCTGCGAAATTCTTGATTCTGAGCTGTGGTTGGACAAGCACTCTGGGAGCATATGTTGTTTCGTTACTACTGAACTTATGGGTCTGTATATGTAAGTATGTGCAGATACATACATACATATATATATATATATATATATCTCCCTCTCTCTCAGCAAAGGAATTAGAGATTGCTGTGATGGGAGTGTTTCCAAGGCTGACCAGAAGGAAGAGCTGGGGCACACTGTTTTTACGACTGCTTTGTTTATGGTGGGCTAAACCAGATAATTCTGATTCATATAAACTAATTGTGTTCTGAAATTAACATAATTTTTTTCAGGAGTATGTCCAGACTCCAATTTATTTCATATATTCCCATCCCAGTCTGAGTTACTGACATGAAGTATCATTCATTTACAAATCTGTTTGTGCATGCAGCACTACCTTGTGGTACATGCTGTCTAACGGTATATGAAACACTGCTTCTTTGTGATTTAATGACTAACAAAATAATCCTCTCCAAGGGCTGAGACCTCACTGTACAACCCAGTCACCCAATTTCAATTTCATTTTATCTGGCATCACATTCCTTAAGGTTGCTGGAACACATAAGGCTTACACATTTTTAACATGGTATTGATTATGAAGTTCACACAATCAACTTCATATACCTCCAAAAGCCCACTTCAGTCTTCCAGTACTCATAGGCAAAATCACCTTTTTTTCATTCTGCATCCCCACATTCTCCACCAGCCATTTATACACATGATTGGTATGTGTGTGTACATCAGTTGCAATATTTTGGTTTTAATCTGTAGCACACTGGCAGCAGCCATCTAATTTGTTACTTATGATCATTCACTAGTCTCTCTTTCTCTTTTCCTTCCTTCCTTCCTTCCTTCCTTCCTTCCTTCCTTCCTTCCTTCCTCCCTGCCCTGCCCTGCCCTGCCCTTTCCACAGCATTTTTTTCTATCATTCAGAATTGTTTGTATTCCACCTTACTGTATTCAAGATCACTTATCTGCATTGTGTAACTTTCTGCTTGTGGTCTCGGCTCACAAATAACAACAATAGCAACAGCAGCTAATAAGTAATTTAATTATTTTATACTTATAAATACATAGTCTGAAGCATTTCTTTCAATTTGTCTTGATCCCATTATAACGTAAAATCTGTAGTGTTTCACTCATTTACTCCTCCTGTACATTTGGTATGTAGTTTGTCCTTGCCTTTTGACACCACCATGAATTCTCAGTTGTTTATGAATTAAAGACTTTAAAAAAACAGACCCAGTGAGCTGCAAAAGCTAGCAATTCTTAATTATCAAAAAGAGTTGCACAATACAGAACTGATTTCAGGTTTCATTTTCTGAATACTTCCTCTCCTTCCCCTTAATTGCATCCTTTTAAAATTAGGTCAGTAATGAAACCAAAATGCCACTTGGAGCATGTACTCAGTGACTTGCCAAAATATAAGAATGCAATGTTTAAGTATCTTTAGTTTCTCTACCTCCCTACTTAAAACAAGCAAACAAACAAAAACCATAAAGCCAACAATCTGCAAATTCAACCTGACTTGTAAAATAGTCCATCTGACTGCATCCACTTTCACATCTTTCTAAATGAGCTTTACATGGTCCCAGAGAAGGTGTGTGTCTCTCTGATAAAGGCTAGCATTATAGGCTAGGATTATGTTCATTCCACCAGCTTTCAAGTGAAAGACTAAAAGAAGAGAAATACAGAGAATCACAAATTCTTCTGATTTTGTCAAAACTCTGGTTCTGCTGGCAGAGATGTGACTGACAGAAGAAACTAATCCATATAACTTTGATTCTTTCAGAAGCATTGTCCTTGGCTTTTGAAACACAATAGGATGAGCGTGCCATGATAAAGCCCCTGAAAGGTAGTTAGCATTTCCCATGCAATTGAACAGTCATTATATTGAAAGCAGAAATTAAATTCTAGCATACTACGTAAAACCAGTGTTTCCATCTTTGTTGCTGTGGACAATTTATTCCTCTGCTATGCTTTCTCCATATTTCATTAAAAACTTCTCTGAAATTTCATTCTTTCTTGTTGAGATGTTACTGGAACCTCTGAAACAAGCTTCTGTTTGTCTTTGTGTCTTGGGAAGAAAAAATATAGTAAAAATAATTTAAAAAATGCTAGAGATGTTAAAGCGGTAACCAAAACATTTTTGCTTAGATGAAGGTGAGAGTAATACTAGGTTAGGTGGAATAGTAGGAATACTAGATTAGGTGGAATAGTAACATTGAACCAATTTTTAAAGTATCGGTTCAGTGTAATTTCTGTGCAAGGAATAATGTCCCTCCCGTTATATACTGATGAAGATTTGAAATATTTAAATTACCAGAAGTAATGACTGAAGGAGATGTAGCACCTCTTCTGTTTGAGCAACATGCAATTAAATTAGAGAATACTGATGGTTTGCTGATGATTGACTTGATGTTCTAATTAGCCTTGACTAATTAAGATTTATCTGTTCAAAATTTGTTACAGCTGTACAGAGGACTGCATTCTCTGTTGCTATGCAACCATACACCCCACTGAGTGCTATGGACTTTATTAAATATTCTCAGAATGTTCAGAAATTATAAACTTTTGGTAGCCAATTACTTACAGATTCTGAAACATGTAAGAGCTTTTTTTTAAAAAAAAAAATATATGTATATACATACATACATATATATATACACACAATGAGTTTAGGATAGCAATTCTGTAAGCTGCTCCCAAATGTGAGAATTGTATACAGCTGTAATAGTAGTGCTTTATGCCAGTCAGCTATATACATGGGATTCTAGTATGTGTAAGATATGGCAAATTTAGGAGGTGTCCTTCGTCTGTGTATTTTTATTTGTATGCAAAAAACATCAGCTTCTGCAGTTATCTACCTTGTGTTGAGTAGCCTTTTTTGTTTGTTTGCTTTTGTACAAAGAAGGAAGAAAAAACATTTTTGGTCTGTGTTCTCTGTGAAGCACTGAAAACAATGCTTACATGATTTCATGGGACAGGGAAAAATTTAGAAGTGACTCAGGCCCTCTGATACACACAGTTAATTGATCATTGAGCACAGAAGCAATGGGCTGTATTTTCAGTGACAGACATAGCTATCACAGTGTGTTCTGTTTCAAGGGTCTCTGCAGTGATGAGCCTGCTGGAAAGCCACAAAGCAAAACATTTTTTTTAAGTGTTAATGCTGGCTAACAATAAATTATATACAGAATATATGAAATCATAACAACCTTTTAAAACATAGGACTAAAATGTCAAAGTATTTACTAGCCACACAATATTTTGTAGAGATTTATTTTATGAAGTAATAGTTTATATAGTGAGTGTATTTCTGTTTGGTAGGAATGTTCCAAGAATGGGCAGCAAACTGATAAATCCTTTAAATTCTATTCACCTCTTTGGCACAAGAGACATAAGTATTCTCAAGGCAAATTTATGCATGCCTAAAAGAGGGAATATGTTCAAGGATGTATGGTAAGTTACAGCATCATGCAATGCATTCCTTAAATAATAAATGCAATTTACCTGTTGGTATTATCAGCACACCTGCTCTGAAACAGAACACTTTTCATTAGATAGCCTTACTATTCAACAAATAGATTATTTTGACCAAAAATACTGTTCAGTCTCAATCAATCAATCATGTTTGCTTGCCTTATTAATACACTTCCAACTTTCCTTCATAGTCTGCCAGCAGGACACAAGGACTATCGAGACTTGATGTTTTCAATAAAAGATAGTAGTAGGAAAATGTCCTGTCTGATTTCTTTGTCATTGAGTAAAAGGATTAAAAGGTCATAGCACTTTCTATTTCTTTAGCAGGTTACTTTTTGTTTTCAGTTCAGTTGAGTTCTTACCTCTCCTTTCTACACAGGAAAGTTAGACGTGCCAGGACTGCAAGACTGACAATTCCAAATATACAACCAAGAAGAATTACTTGTTTGATATCTGAAAAAAGACAGCAACCACAACAAAATAGGAAGATGTTATTTGTCTTCATATCAATTGGCTTCATTGTAAAAGTGTGTGTATACATTGTATACATATCATTGATATTTTACAGTTCATCGTGTTCAAGAAACAAACCGTTACAGAGTGAGCAATGGAACTCACGTAATTCCTACACTTGACAGTTAGGGCAGGTGGCTGTGACAGCTGTTCTAACACAAAGAAGGGGTGGTTAGTGGCTAATATGCAGCTGACATGAACTGCCAAACCCAACAACTGACAGTTTTTCAATCCTTTTCCCAATCTGATTGCTTTAAAAATTGTCCCTATTTTAACATTGAAATTTTGAAACTGCACCTGTTGTTTAATGCTCTATGCAGACGAGAGCAGAAGAGGAACAATGCTTCCTGAATGTAGTATCCTTTAAGGAAAATAACACATCTGAAAAACTGCAAGTCCCAGTGTGAGGAAATTTTTTCCAATCCTCAATGGGAGAAGGCCAAAGAGAAGTATAGTCCCATGTCTCTTAGACACTGGAGTGTCCTAAGGTCAAAGTAGATTTAAGGCTCTGCCCTATTTGTGTGCCTATTAACAGCATTATAGGCATGTGTAAGGGAGCGTGCATTCTATTTAGAAATAGGTGAGAAGTGGTGCACCTGAGTTTTAATTTTCCTTTTTGCCAGCACTTCCATAGCTTTGTCATGCCTGCAGGAAAAACTGCCCAAACTACAGCCTGCCTAGCATACAGTGATGGCAAAATGATAAAACTTACTTTTCTGCAACACTAGAATAAATAATTTAACTTATAAATTGCTTTATACTGAAGTTTAAGGAAGGAACTAGGATACACAAACTATTTCACAGGCCTCAGACCTTCATTCAATAACTTCTGTTACAAGTCCCCAAAACTTCTGTCTGACTTACATAAGCCTTACTGACATGTACCCTATCTTTGTCAAGTGATGAGAACCCACCATTGGCGTTGTTTGTTTGGTTCAGTAGTGACCTGTCTTTATAGTGAAATCTTTGTATTTAATTGTTAATCTCAGAATCTTTTTCTTGATTATAGAGTGTTTTGCAGCCAGTCTCCTGGAAATGACAGACAGGTAATTCCCTAATCAGAAAACCTAATGTTCTTCTGCACCCTCATCAAAAAAAAAAAAAAAAAAAAAAAAAAGGCAGAAAATTAATGAGATTTCTGTCAACATTCCCAAAAGAAGTGCATTTGCACAGACCCTGGAAAATGAAAAATATGGAGTGCAAAAATGAAAGAAAAAAACAGATTGCACTTACCACTAAGTAACTGCCTATCGCAAGCAGAATATACATGTATACATATATTGCTAAGATTTTTTTTTTTTTTTTTTTTTTTTACCTGCGTTTTACTAGAGTCTCCCTTCTGCTTTTGCTGGATGTTTTTTTTCTCCTTCTGTGATATTCTATGAAGAGAGGTTGCTGAGGTACTTGCAAGCCTTGCAGTGGAATTGTAATTAAAAGCATAGCAGAAATAATTATTAGCAGAGGGTTTCCATGGGAACTTTAGTTAAAGGAAGCAAAACTCAAAAATAACAATATGCAGGCCTAAAAGCATATTTTTTTTTTCTAATACAGAAATAGATTTTGCAAAGTAACTGATGTTCAGTTTTTTTTTTTTTTTTTTTTTTTTTTTTTTTTGTCTCTCTTCCTATCCAGTTTTCAGAGTTCTCAAGCCTTCCTTCAATGTAATTTTTCTAGCTTTTGAAAAATAAAAGCATGTAAGTAACTAAAAGCCCCTAGGTTTTGTAGTAGAGAGACTTGAATTTGATGTGCCACAAAACTGCAGCAAGTGTAATGAGCACAGCACTGAAATAAGTACCCCCTGAAAATAATAGAGGCCTGGGTCCTGTGTTCTTGACCAGCTTGAAATAAGTTATTATTTTTAAAAAAGACTGTTTTAACAGTTTATGCTGCAAGTAAAAATCTGACCACTAATCATAGTGGCTAGGTCAGTGGTCACCCATTCAGGCGCCCAGAAATTTGGAAGCACTGACCATTAATTTTGCCAGAATTTTCTTGGCATTAAGAAAGCCTTCTATCAGAGAGCTTAATAAAATGGATGTTGGCAAAACAGCAGCATGTTGCTATGTAAAGGGGAAAACAGTAAGGAAAGCTAGCATAAGTAATAATTGTTTGTAACACCATGAAAATGTTTTTTGTTAATTATGCTGAATCCAGAATCAGCACAAGGAAAACTGGCACTGAATTTCAACTGTCTTAGACTGGAGGCTGAAATATATTTAGCATAAAGAAAGTAGTAGATATCCATTCTATAAAAATATTAGAGGTTTAGATATAAGTGAGAGGAATTTTGGACTGTTTTACCCGTATTCTCTGAAGAGACTTGGACCTGACAAAAAATAATTTCATACAGATACTGATATCCAGTCGCATATATTCTGATAAAAATGGAGGAAGCAGGCTATATATGAATTATTAGGGCACAGCAGTTAGAAAACCTGAGTGTATATGAAATGTTATATTGTCTTGATTATGGTATCCTGCTGCTATGGGCAGCATTGCCATACTCCAGTTTCCCGAGGCTGACAAAAATTATCATTTTTGGCTCACTCTACAAATGAACTACAACCCCAAATATCAAATAGTAAGGAATGCTATTTTTACAATTGGATAAAAAATAATTTTACACCTTGTTCTTCTTTGCCTTCTCTCAGGAACCCATGTGCTGGAAAACATTCAGTTTTTTATCTGCTTAGCCATACACCAGTGGCATATTTCCCTTATTCTGAATGCTGTTAATTTTTCTGTATCTTCCAGCTCTTTTGCTCTAATCTCTCAAGGCTGGCTTTTTGTCCCTTTTATTCTAGTGTAAATGTTAGCATCCAGTACGCTTACTGAGACTGACTGGCTCCTATCCAGTATGTATGCAGCTGATGGCAGCAATGTAAAAATGGTCTTAGCTTTCAGCTTGGCAAAATGTTCTGCCACTGACTCTGTTTAAGATCTGGCTTTACTTTGTAAAGATTTCATTCTTCTTAGTCTTTTGACAAATGATCTAATATTACTGTGAACTATGAAGCATGCTAAATTATCTGCTAAATTTCTCACATATTTTCAACAGTTAACTAAAATACTCTGTATACTCTGGCCTATCATATTAAACAGAAATGTTTTGAAATACTTCTAGTTTCACTCTTTACAAAATAGCTTCAATACTGAGATTGGCTGTTGTGAATAGAATCAGTGTACCGATTACTAACACTATCTGGTCCAAAAAAAATTTCAAAAAATGTTCACTCATCTATTTAAAATTTAGCAACACTGTATATTTTACACTTGTTCTGTGAAAATGTTCAATGATTATTTTCTATGATAAAGTCCACAGTCTGTTGCTCAAACTCATTTGTGGATCATCTCACCAATAACACTAATTATGAGACATTGTGTTGGAAATAAGCAACTGGTGCAGGCCTTCAAAAGCAGATTAAATGTTTCTGCTGGCCAATAATTCACTGCTGATGTATTGTGCACTTTTCATATTTTTGTAAGGTGATCAGAATGGAGAATCCGTTGATAGGATTTATCTGATGAGTACTTTCAGGAACAATTAACTCAGCATTAAAAGTGTTTCAACACGCTGTACAGCCTTGCATCACAGTGGTGCTTTGAAACACTGCCATCTTGAGGATGTTTGGAGTATACATGGTGAGGGAACAAATTTCCTAAACTGAAATTTAGGAAATATTAGGCAATTTTCTGAAAATTATAGAGACAGACGAACTGGCACTAAGTCTAAAAATTCCAGGCTAATTGATAATCGAATAGTACTGACACAAGATGGGTAATGGATTTTTGTTTATAATAAATATTATTCTATATGATTCACAATAATTTTACTGTTACAGGATAACACATTTTGTGTTGAGATAACATAGGCCTTTGGAACCATAAAGAGTGGAAGCCTTCAACAAGTGTTTAAGGGGAAGCTTGGGGAGAGACAAGGATGCTATCTCTGCTCTCTGCCCTCCGTTATCACAGGCTGTTTAGTAACAAATTTCACAGAATGAGGTTGGAAGGCATCTCTGGAGTTATCTTGCCCAGTCCCTCCCTCCCCTCAAGCAGGATCACCTAGAGCCATTTGCCCAGCACTATACCCAGGCAGCTCCTGGATGTCTCAAACAACAGAGACTCCACAACTTTTATGGGCAACCTCTGCCAGACCTCAGTCACCATGAGAGCAAAAGTGTTTCCTGGTGTCAGAAGGCACCTCCATTGTTTCAATTTGTTCCCATTGCTTCTTGTCCTTGCACTGGGCACCAATGAAAAGAGCTTTGGGGCATTCTCTTTGCACCTTCCCTTCATGTATTTATAGACATTGCTGAGATCTCTCCTTGAGCCTTCTCTTGACCAGTTGGAGGAGTTCCATCTCTCCCAGCCTCTCCACAGACGAGGGATACTCCAGTTCTTTCATCATCTTTGTGGCCCTTCACTGGACTCTCTCCAGTACATCCATGTCTCTTGTACTGGGGAACCCAGAACTGTCCCCAGCACTCCAGGCGTGGCCTCACCACTGCTAAGTAGAGGGGAACGATCAACTCTCTCGAACCATCTGGCAATACTTTGCCTAATGAAGCCCAGGATACCATTAGCCTTCTTTGCTGCAAGGACATGCTGCTGGCTCATACTCAGCTTGCATCCACCAAGATCCCCAGGTCCTGTTCTGCAAAGTTTCCCTTAAAGGGCTCATTTTATAATGTGTGAAATTATAACCCACCCCTCAGATGGCTTAGACTGGATCTACATTTGCCCCAGTTGCAAAGAAAGTTAAAATTAAATTAGCAATGACAGAACCAAGGATGACAATAAATGCCTGGGGGCGGTACCATCATTTTTTCTTGAAAAGCAGTTCAAATTATGTTGATACAATTATGTTGATTTCAATAATCTCTGGTTCTCTGTGTATATGTATATATAGATTATATATTTTCAAAACTACTAAAATATTATATTTGCAGAAGAAAAATACATTAAAATAATGCTATAAATAAGGATTCATTTTATAGCCTATGTATTTCTATGTTATGGAATAATTTTAGCTAAGTGATTATGCTTTCCCATTTTCTAAGACTGAGTTTGTAAATTATTTTAGATTGTCCACTTGAGAAACAGTGCCTTTAGGCCAAAACTGGAGAAACAGAAGCATATAGCCCCAAGGCCTAGGAATGAGTAGATTAAAAATAATAATAATAAAAAAGCAAAACTGTTATTTAGATTTAAATACTAGTCTTTCTAGAAGCTAAGGAATCTCATGTCCAGTGTCTTCCCAAAAAAAAGAATTTGCTTTTGTCAAGGGCCAACATTGTATACTGAGATCGCCTGGTTAATGAAAATGATTTCTGATGAAAATTTGTAACACTTAAAAGGAAGCAGACCTGTTCTCAGGATACAATTAGGTATGTCTCCAGACCAGACTCCTGTCACTTGACAGATTATTTCTTTTGATCCAATGAGTTCATAGCCCTGATTGCAGATGAAACGAATGGTTGAGCCCAGCAGGTAGTTTGTTCCATCTTTTCTTCCATTGGTTGGATGATCCAGCCAGCCACAAGAAATCACTAGTAAAAGAGAAATATCTGGTTGAAGTATTCATTGTTTGAACTAGTAAATCTCAATTACAATTATTCAAATAGCATTTGAGTGGTAACTCAGAGAAAGAAAAAGATTTCTAGGCTAACAAAAATAGTTTCAGATTTATTTTTGTTTTAATTCCAAGGTGAAGTCACAGAAAATGAAGAGTTTTTCTACACGGTGGTTCAATAGTGAAAGAAATGGAAAAAAAAAATATTTAAAAAAGTATTTTGTGTTTGTCTAAGTAACCTACGTGTTACAATTTTTCTGGTACAAGGATGTTTACTCCTGATAAAAGTGTTTACAGATGCATGAACCTACAGTTGAGCAAAGCCTCCTCACATGGTCTTAACTATTTAGATGCCTTGCAGAAAGGGATAGTTTGTTTAATGCTATCTCACCTGGCTTTAGATTTTCTACTAACTGCTTGTGATTCTGATGAGATAATCTTGTGAAATTTCCCACTTGAAGACTTCTTGTTGTCAGGACATCAAATCTGCAGAATGGGTCAGAGTCACAGACCAAGGCCATCTCTTTCACCAAGGGATCAGCAGGGTCCTCATAAGGAAAGAACACTGGCAGAAAGGAAGTATTGTGCTTTTCCCCATAAAATAAATTGTTCAATAGGAACTCTGTGTCATAAGTAAAGAGGGAAGTTCCATTTTCAACAGCCCCTTGGGAGACAGAAAGCAAGAGAGATTATAGGTAACATTGCTTACAGACATATACCACCTACTGCTACTTACTAATCTAGGTGTTTATTTCCATAAATGTATCTACAGCTGGAACAGATCCATGAAATCATATCTAGTACCTCTTCCTGACAGTTCAAGATTATTTTCCTTCTTATATGCAACGTCTTAACCTCATACTAAAGTTAGTCTTTGATCAATTTGTTAAAACTGGATCCAAATAAACGTGTAGCTACAACTTTACGTAATGATGATTTTAGATGCCTGCTGGAAAATTGATGATAAAAAGTACCTCAGACAGAGCTAGCTAAACCAAATGTTACAAGCAACACAAATCCAGATCCTATGTATCCCTAAATGTATTGTTACCACCATGGCACTGTTTTTCATTTTCATTCAGATGAACTGGAAAATTCCTAAAGTAAGAGCAGTGAAACTTTTGAGTATGATCTGAACGGTGGCATACAGCTACACTGTGTTTGACACAGAGAGAAAATTGTAGCCAGAGGGTATTTTGTACCTTGTTCCTTCTGATCCATCGTCTAACCTAACATCAGAAGGAATGCAGACCAATCTAATGCTGCAGGCTAGATATAGCAGCTGAATCACTTTCATTGAAAGAAAACAACTATTCTTTTACACCCCTTGCCTTTTTTAAGAAAATTGTTAGGACAGGGAAAATTGTTAATTTTTATTTTAATACTTGATTTTTAAAACTGTCAGGTACTTAATGGAAACATTAGTAATATTCTGGAAAAAGGTAGCTGACCCTGACTATTGTTGAACTTTTGTAACACTTCAGTCTCACAATGTCATTTTCCACTGACCATTGTAGAAGGAATTCTGAAAGTGTAAGCGGTGAAATATGAGCTCTCACTGTTGATGGAACAAAGTGCAGAAATCTCCATCGTGGTTCTGTCTTCATCCATTTTGCCTAGATATGTTACCCACTTGGGTAAGGAAGAGCATAATTCTCTCACACACTCCCCCGCCCCCCCCCCCCCCCCGAATAGGTTGCTTAGCACAGACAATTTTCTGATCTGCAAATCAGAAATGGCTTTGAATTTATATATATAAAAAAAAAAGTAATAATAGACCAGTGAAATCACTTACAGTTAGCTCCAAACTCAAACAACTGCTGAGGACTTGCATGAACTGATACGGTTGTTTTATTCTTAAAGGTGTACTCATCTTCTGTATTACCATTCATCACTCCAAAGAGACCCTGTGTGTGATTCATAAACTTATCTGGGAGCAAAACTGTCAGGGTCAAGAATCCTCCACTTCCCCTTATCTCTACTCCAGACCCAGAAGAGAACATCACTGTAATCTTCTGATCAGCTGTAGAATGGAGAAAGAGACCTAAAATAATGAGAGGAAGAGGACAAAACAATTAATCATCTAAAGTGAACAGGTTGATGTGTCATCAGTTTTAAACATTTTTTATAAAGTATTTCCTTCCTTCCTCCCTGGGCTACATTCTGAGAAGCATTTAAATGGAGGCCACACCTCCATACCATCTGTTTTTGGAAGACGAGGAATTCAGCCCTAAAAATTTGGTGAGACAGGAGCAACACATACACCTACAAATGTGTTAAGATGGCTACTACAGAGCAGTAGCAAAAAAGGCCCACATTTGATATAAGTTGCATGTCCTTCTGACAGTGTCCCAGAGCAGAAACTTTAGGATATGAGACAATTTCATCACAGAGTTGCTGTGAGCTGGAAACACTGCTCTCAGTGGTCACAGGTTTCCTCTGCTTCTTGATCATCTTGTCAAAACTTCCCTATTGCAGCTCTTTATCCAAGCTCCACCACTGTCCTATTTTTTTCCTTCCCTCTGCTCTTCATTATGTTTTCCAGCCGTTTGTGGAATAATATGTGAGAGCCACAGAAAAATTCCTCTGCTGAGTAGAAAAAAACAAACAAACAAACAAACAAAAACCTTTTCATAGTCTTTTCAGGCAGAAGAATAGAGGCGTAACATCTGACCAACCCAGAGAGCTCCTGATAGGTGATTGTGAAATTCAGCTATATTTTAGTATACATTGGTTGTATTTCACTATCATTCATTTTGATTGGTAGTTTTCTTTGCATTAAATACACTAGGCTCAAAGCAGAATGAGTAAAGAGTTTTTAATTCTATTCATCCTCCATGGAATGAGAAGGAAAACAATCGCTCCAGAAACCACTGAAAGATGGCATGGAAGAAGTGGGCATTGAAGCCATCTGTTAAAAATCAGTATCATTGCCAGGACTGCATGCATTCCCTTTATACATTACACATCCTAGAAAGTTCAGGAAGGCACCATGTGTTGGTAAAGGCAAAGGTTTATGTTATTTGTACATTCTGAGAGAAAAGAACATGCCAGTCCAAGACTACTGAGAAATCTGATGACTCTGCCTCTTCCCAGTCAGTGTCAGAGTTCCAGCAGTTGGTGTCACTGCTAGGCTAACTACCAGAAATGCCAACGAGAAGCAAGAAGGTCTCATGATCTGATGTTCTTGCTGCTACGTCTCTCCATGGAAACTTAGCCACATTATGCTTTTCTGTAGCGTGCTTGATCTATGGCTATTAGGAAGAGATTTGTAGCCCATAATTCTGGCATTTATATTCCTGTCCACAGCCTAGCTGTAATCAGTCTCAAAGGCAAGAAGAATCCATGCACTGGGTTAGTATAAAAATAGGGCCAGCAAGGTAGATTGGATGGAAATCACATTCTTCCCTATGTTCTCCATTTTGTTCACCAAGGCCCATGAAAATTGTGCCTTACTGTTGATTCTGTCTCAGTCTGGCAGCAACCAAACTGAAGAAAGGCAGATGATAATAATAAAATAAGATTTAATTATCCAGGATATTGCTTGCCCTTTGTTTTATTTCCCACTTTATTTTTGGAGTGACCTGCATTCTGTTTCTCAAAAGTACACCAAAAATAGAATCAAAATACATGCATCTAGAGATGTTTTTAATTATTCCAGTGGTTTCACAGGAATAAAATAGGTTTCAAGGCTGATATTGGTAACTAACCTTTCAGGTCCATCCAACTTTGCTCAGAGAAGTTGACCACCTTTTGGTTCAACAGGACCTCCAGATTCAAATCCTCTGAGTAGCGTACTTCAATCACATCAGAGTTGTTTTCTTGCATGGCCACTGCAGACAAGCCTGTCACCTGAGCATCCGTTCCTTCCAAACAAAAAAAAAACAACATAATCCCTCAAGATACCTCACATCATATAAAATAAATATGGAATGTTATAATGATACAGACAATAAAACAATAAGAAAACAAAAAACAGACATTTCCTAAAAGTAATTAAATATGATTATTTATATTTCAGGAAATTGCTAAGCATATAAATCACACTGCACTGAAGCCCACAGTATAAGTCTCCTGATAATGTAGTATATTGAAAGCAGAATTTTTACTGCTAAAAAAGGGTCTGGAGAGTCTAAATTCTTAATCCCAGTGGTGGTGGCAGAGATACGTAAGAAGACCAGTTGATCTCCTTCTTGCACACTCAGTCCTGTAAGGCCTGGGAAAAACCAATTTTCAGGGAAGATGAGACGCAAAAAGGAAACAGAGTGAAACAGACAAGAGAAGGGATGCACACTAATAATAATAATAATAATAATAATAATAATAATAATAAAAAGACCTCCAGAATGAACTACTCAGTGACTCATGACACTCCTACTACAAGCATATTAAAATGTATACAGGGCAAAATATTTCTTTGATACATTCCATCCTATCCAATGTTGTATTCAGTATGAGCGTTCATGTCTATGTGGGTGCTGAAACCCACACTTTTTGATCCATCCTCATAATTCTACCAGACATCCCAAATCCTTCAGTTGCATCCCCCTCTACTCTGCCCAGGTCAGGCCTCACCTGGAGTACTGGGTTCTGGGCTCAGTTCTGGGCTCCCCAGTACAAAAAAGACAGGGATCTCCTGGAAAGAGTCCAGAAGAGGGCCACAAAGACGATATGGGGCCTGGAGCATCTCCGCTATGAAGAAAGGCTGAGAGACATGGGTTTGTTCAGCCTTGAGAAAAGAAGAATGAGTGGGGACCTTACCAATGTTAATAAATACCTGAAGTGTGGGAAACAGAGAGATATGGCTAACCTCTTTTCAGTGGTTTGTGGGGACAGGACAAGGGGCAATGGCCACAAAAAGGAGCACAGGAAGTTCCGCACCAATATGAGAAAGAACTTCTTCACAGTGAGGGTGACGGAGCACTGGAACAGGCTGCCCAGGGAAGTTGTGGAGTCTCTTTCGCTAGAGATATTTAAGACCCGTCTGGATGCCTACCTGTGCAATTTGCTCTAGGGAAACTGCTGTGGCAGGGGTGCTGGACCTGCTGATATCCTGAGGTCCCTTCCAACCCCTACAGTTCTGTGATTCTGTGATCCCTGAGCCCAGCTGAAATACTCTTTCCTGAGGCAAGACGGCTATTTTATGCACCATCTGTTCCATTAGATCCAGGAACAGCATAAATGAAAGTATCTGATATGAAGCTTTTCAGATTGTCCTGAGAAGCAGGACAGCATTCTCCTGTTCCATGCCCTATTTTTCCCTCATTTCAAAATGCAGGTAAAAGACCGTCTCCTTCTTACAAGCTCCTTTGCAATCTGCTCATTCAAGTGACAAAGGTACCTCCAGACAGTTTCTTCTGCCCTAGGTTTTGTTTTACAAATAAGCCAAAAGAACAGGACAAGCAGGCTTTGAAAACAACAAAAACAAAACAGAATGACACCCTTAATCAACTTCTCATCAGACATTTTGAACTTTTATGCTAGTTTGGGGTATCTAAAAAGACTTTCTGAAAAGCTCAGAGAAGTGTTTATTTTTTATGTATTGTTATATACTTCTAAAGTACTTTTGCACTTGCATACCCAAAAATTTATTTCAATTTCCTTGCATGCATATGTGTTGGGCCAAAAAGAGATGACTGCTCCAACTGATGAAGATGACTGCTTCATTTGCACTTCAGTATTTCTCAGAGGCCTCCTTTCCTTCAGATCACACCAGAATTTCCTTGTCCTTGTCTAGCCACTTCTCTTTAACGTGTCATATTATACTACATAAAATAGATCCTAATAGTAAGTAACTTCTGCAACTCTTCAGTAACCTTTCTCCAACAAATTATTTCTTGTTACTTAGTTCTGGAATTATTTACATTGTCTCACAGGTGATTCTTTTCAGCTTGCTCTTATTGACTTGCCTAAGATATATCAGCATCCTGTAATCATTACAGAAGAATCTTGTAAATGCTTGAATTTGTTCTCAATTAGTACTTTGTATTACTGACTTCAGTTTGAAATCTGTGATCGATCCAGGATTCTTCTGTTTATTTACAGCAGGAAATATGCTTTTGGAAGATTTTAATGTTTGACTTATAATCAGCTCTCTTTTGACTACTGATTTCCTGTGTTTTTACTTTCTGTCTTGAGTCAACAAATACAGAGTTAAACTGATAATACTGGCCCTAATCTGCATGCATATGAGGAAATGCTGTGTTTCACAACTACATTTTAAAATACATTGTTAAACATAGTGCAACTACCTCAGCTCATTATTTTGTCAGTTATTTTACAGTGAAATGTCCATATTTATACAATAAAGCAGCAAAATGCCAAAACACACAAGTGTACAAAAAAAAAAAAAAAAAAAAAAAAAAGAAAAAAAGAGTTGTTTCCACTCAAGAACCTCAGTGTAAGGTGTTAATCTGTCTGGGAATGTGGGAATGGAGGAAGAACACTGTTACAGCCCAGACAGACAGTAGTCATAGTTTGGGAAATGTTTAGAGGAAAAAGAAGACTAGGAAAGCCTGGAGGAATGCTGTAAAGAGAAAATCAAACAACCTTAGAAGCTATTATTTGCCATCACTGCTTTCCCTCTTACCAACTAACCATTGGGAAAGTGTGCCTGCTGGGTCCTTCCTTGCACCCTTAGGGATGTGAGATCAGACTCCACCAACGTGTATTCCCCTTGTCCTTTAAAAGTGAAGTTCAGACCATCAAATGTGAGGAAGTGGGGATCCCCAAAGGCAGATGCTGTTTTTTAAAAGCAAAAAGAGACATAAGAATAAGCGAAGACTGCAATCCACTACTCCTTTTCTTAGGTTCACATGAGGAAAAAAAAAAGCCATTGGGGTGATCCAAAGAATGGTATTTAAACAAAGGAATAAACACAAGTCTGATCCATGTAAATGTGACTCGAGCAGTGCTGTAACATACCTTGAACAGCACTGTAGGAACAGCAATTGTCATTCCAGTTACTTGTCTTCATCAGCCAACACTTAGAACTGCAGTTTAAAATACTTTTATGTGCAGCAATGTTTACCTGGTGGACCCCCTAACACAATCCTCACTCTCAAGCTAGAAGCCTGATTCCCAAACAACGTATGGGAGGACTTAGACACAAATGCAGGGCTATTCCAGATGCAGCTCACCAGGGAAGGAAGCTTTTACATGTAGCTGGGAGTGACAATAGGAGAAATGGAATGGGTCTCATCTGGCCAGAACAGAGAGATGACTGTGATCCTCATCCCTAAAGCCTCTACAGCATTCATCAGATATCCTTGGTTTTGCCTACCAGAATAGTAAAGAGGTTGGAAGGTCCCTCTCCCCCACAGCAAAAAACGATAAAGTTGTTCCATCCTGTCTGAGGTATGATTCTCTGTGTAAGGACACCCATATGACAGGTAGGTCCTTAAATGCTTGGTTCGTGAGTATTTTGTTATCAGTGCTTCTATCAGTCTGGACCTTGAGTCCCTCATATGTAGGTGTACCTGTCTCCATCTCCAACACAGCCATGCCTGTGCCTGGCCATGAACCCTGTTGGTCTGGAACCAGACTGCAGAGTGACTTTCTGGCTTGTCCTCAGATATGTCTTGTTACTATAGACTTGCCCAACAATCTCTGGACTGGATATTGGACCCTCTGGCAGACAGACTTCTCAGCTTAACTTTGGACCTGTCCTGACACCACAAACTTCTACGGAGATCTGGATTTGCAGCTGATTGCTGCTGCCTTCCTTGTGTCCACCCTGCTCACCTTGCTTAGGTACAGGTGGACTGGACCCCAGGCTGGCAAGGACCCTGCCCTGACAGCTTTGTTATCACACTTGGCTCACAGCTCCATGTTCCTTAGGGACAAGCCAGCTTTTGTTGCTTCCAGACAGGAAAATTTGATGGGGGACTATTAGAAGAGACTTTCACTATCCACTATTGCTAGTCTTGGGAGAAACTCATGTTGCGTCATGTCGTGTCTTAGCTACCTCCTTCAGTGCCCTCTGCAATTTTATCCTCTTTGCTTGAAGCAGACCACAGATTCCTTGCTCTTTCCTTTAAGAGAGGACACCACCCTACCAGACACCACAGCACACCAGCAACATAGAAGAAAGCAAGACATGTGGCAGCAATATAGCCATGGCAAGACATAAGGAATACTTCCTAAAAGCAATGGGGAGGAAAAATAGACACACTAGTAAATGCTAAAACTTTCCATGTTTGATACGAGTAGCATTTTCCGGCATTACAGTTTTTTCTAGCTACTGCTAAGCTGTCATTAACCAACCCTAACTTACTTTTGAGAAAGAGCCCACTGATGATAGGAAGCCTTGGACATTGACTACAAAACCTTAACTATTTAAGTTCCAGGGGTTAATGAGATACTCAAGCTAAACATTTTGCAGGACAGCTAAAACCCACAGATTTTGCCACTGACAGATCAATTGAAACCTTCCATGGAAATTTTCTACAGGATATTGTGCCCTCCACATTCTTAACTGATACAACAGATATCTACACAAACATTCTAAAAGACAAAACTGTATAAAAAATCTGTAATCCATAATGGAATTCTGAAGGTCTTACCAGCTCGAGGTGGGCGATATGTCCTGCAGTCACTGGAGGGACGGTTTTTCATATAGAAGTGACAATTATCAGACCACAGACAGCAGTAGTAGAAGCTGATGACATCATAAAGCCAATGGGAAAAGCCAGGTATCCGGGGAGGCTTCATGAAAGGTGGTGAACCCCAGTCATGGCCTCGATCAGGTGTACTGCCTCCTGTGGAGTCTTGTGTGAGGATTTGGGCCCCTGTGGAGTCATAGCAACACTGCTGGCCTGCTGCATACACAGGACTGGTTGAGAAATTGAGAGAGAAAGAAAGGGAAATAAGAGGGAAACAGTGATTGCTATGAACCTGAGATCTGAGAGTCCAGACACCTCTGTGACTTCTGCGACACTGCTATCTCTGAGACAGAATGAATCATTAAAAAAAATGCAGTTTCAAAAATTTTTCTTTACCTGGCTTGAATAGCTCTTACACAATGCACAGCACCAGGGTGATAAGTACACACGCTCCCTTTTTCAATGTCACAGCCATAATCTGTCTGAAAAAGATCAATATTCTGCTTAATGGAACTTTCATTTTGTCCTTTCTATTTTTTGGTCCTCTCCCAATCCTTTATTTCTCAGTTATATGTAAAGTCTAAACAAACTGGTTGCAGCTGTGTGCTGAGTATCACAGAATGATAGGAAAAACAGTGAATTTAGTACTGAAGTGATTGGATCAACATGTTAGTCTAACTTCAGCATTTTTCAGTCTATTACAACAGACCTTGAAGAACAGATGGAGCTAAATGGAGGACTCAACTATAATTATAACAAACATAGAATATGCCACAGTGGTTAACTTATGTCTTACGCTTTTAGACAGTGGCAGTGCAGTGTATCTATTCTTTTTTCTTCATGTGCTTTTTTTCTGTATGATCTAAAATACACATCATGTTTGGAGTTTAATAACCAGGAAATGATAGTAACTAAAAATACCTAACATGTATTTTAATATGCATAAGCACACTGCCATGATTGGTATTGTATACAGGTGAGAAAGTTACCCCATTTGGTCTTCAGCACAGTACTGTAGGTCTGAAAGCGTAAATTAAATGGCAAATGATTTCTTGGCTTTTATCAGTCCTTTGTTAACAGTCAAGTTGAGAAGGAGGAAGGAAGGAGACAGGAAATAATGGTTTATAGCTGTGGACCTGAGCTCCAAAAGGTAAGATGGAAAGGTTTACAGCAAGTTATGATATACTAGATAGAAACATAGCTGCTTCTTCCAGAATGGGATGTATTACCCACAGACACAGACTGCCATCTTGTGGGATTTTAAAGAAGTCATCTGTGCTCCCAGCTCTACATCGTTCACTGCCCTCTCTGAGCATTTTCCATCTACCACTGGAAGCATTGTCTTAACACCGTTTGAAGGTGTTTTTTGTGGTCTGTCCTACAGGGATTTTTGTTATTTAGACTGACTGAATAAACTATACCTGCCTCTGCTATTTGTCATGCTACTTGTGCAAATTTAAGTATAATTTAATTTCCTTGTAATGACATTTAGACAGAGAACAGAGCTATGGGGAAGAGTATGTTAGTCCCTAAACTTCTACTTGGAACTGTAATAGGCCAGAGTGATGGATTAATAACTTACATGGAACCTTCCAGTGTCAGCTCTTGCCTGTGACAAGGTGCAAGGGCAATCTATAATTTCTTTCAAGAAATTTGGAAGCTTCTCCTCTTTCCTGTCCCATTCTATACATTTTGCAGTTGCCCATGCAATTGGGTCATTTCTGAAGTCTTCCCCAAGGTGCCAAGCCAATGCATGCGCTGAGCTCCAGACTGATGGAGTGTTGCTGGAGAAAAAAGAGCAGAAAAAATAGATTTGATAGCTAAACAAGCACTGTTTTGTCAGCAATACTGTCTTAATGACTAACTAGAATTATGTATAATCTTACAACTTGTAAGGTTTGTTTTTTTTTGTTGTTGTTGTTTTGTTTTTGATTTTGATAATGAAGGCCACTGTTTTCTTTTTCCTGCAAAAATTTACAGTAAATCAATATTTTCCTCATTTAAAGCGTGACATGACAGCATGCAGCAAGTATGCTATAATCAGAAATACATTTTAACATTTGTGATTCTGGCTTACATGAAACTTTTTTAGAGACAGATATTCTCTTCATGCCTTTTCACATCATATTTCCTTTCGGCTGGAACAAAGAAAATCTGGACTCTCTATCAGAACCTAATTCTGTGCCTCAGAACAGGCCAAATAGCAACAGATAGGGAAAGAAACATTCAGCATCCTCGAAACGTTCCAAGGCTACTCTGCTATCCACTCATGAAACTATACATGAAAGTAATAGTTTCCAAAAATGGAATAATAAAGTTTCTAGAAAAAGTAACCCTTGTGTAGTTAGCAGCTCCTAAATGGCAAAATAGTTTCTGATGTATTAGTAATATTGTCTAACACTGAGGACTATGAACTTCATGTATTTACAGGGGCCACACTATCTACATCAAGAACTGTAGACACATGGAAGAATTATGAAGGAGTATCTGCCCATACTCAGGATATGTATGAAACACTTGCAGAGATATATCACCAAATATCATAAGGAAATAGTTAATGAAATAAAAGGAAGTGGACTTAACATTTGTAGGAATGCAAAGGTATACATACAAAATAGAAAAAAAAATACATGCAGAGAAGAACCTGTGGCTGCTGTGGGAAAATATTTTTTTAATAAAAAATCTGCAATTAAGGCCTCCTTCACAGTTGTAACAAAAAACAGCATGTCCTAGTTTACTGAGTGTATTGGTTTTGGCTGGGAGAGAGTTTTCTTCATAGCAGCCTGAACAGTGCCATGTTTTAGATTTGTGACAAAACAGTGTTGGTAAAACACTGATGTTCTGGCTATGGCTGAGCAGTGCTTGCACAACATCAGGGCCTTCTCTTTCTCATTCTGCCCCCAGAGGAGTAGGATAGGGGTTGTCAAGAGGCTGGGAAGGAACATGGCCAGGACAGCTTAACCCAGCTGACCAGAGATTCTGTGTTACTGAATGCCACGCTCCACAATAAAATGGGGGGGGGGGGGGGGGGGTTGGAGGCTGTCCCAAAGCAAGCGTTGCTGGGAGACAGACTGCCCAGCAACAGCTTGTGAGCTTGTGAGGTTGATTGCCTTTGCGTTACTTTTTTTTTTTTTTTTTTCTTTTCCATCTGTAATAATTAAACTGTCTCTATCTCAGCCCAAGAGTTTTTCTCACTTATTGCTGTTTGATTCTCTCCTCATCCTCCTAGGAGGGAAGAAGTGAGTGACTGGGGGATTATGCGTGAGCTGGATTCAACCCACCACACTGAAAACAAGAAATGTATATTAAACTAAGTAATCAAGCAGCGATCTCAGAGGACGAAAATGTGTATGTGAAATCAACATGGTACAAACGAATGGGAAAATGGTTTGTAAAGTTCCACCTGGCAACAATGACAAGGAATGAATAAGTCTAACATGCAGTCTAAGTCCTTGCTGGCAGAAGATTTGTGGAGATAATTTATTTTGACTGTATTTGAAGGAGTGATCATGATGTCACTAAAAAAATATAACAACAATAAGTAGAATATAGGAAGCTAATAGTTCAAGTAGCAGATAGAAAGCAAATCATTTATGTTAGCAAAAATAAATATAAAATAAACTGGCATTAAATAAAATTAAAATTAACCAAAGCTAAATACAATAAATAGAATTGCAACAAGGCAACAATAAGCCTCAGAGAAATTACTCCTATTAGAAAGAAGATAAAGAAAACATACCTAAAATGAGCAATGAACTTTGGTATCTCCAATTAGATATCTTCAAAAGTGTGTTGGTTATTAATTTTTAGGTTTTGATGATTAATGTACATAATTGCATAATCACATGTTTATCTTTAGATGAGGTCTATGCCTAAAAGGTAAGTGGCATAATCTCTGAAGAGGATACACTATTTTTTTTTCATGAGAAACAGAGCCTGAATCCTGGTTTTAAAGGTCAAAGGAGGTGGCAGTTTAATTATCAGAAGCAATAAGGTACCTATGGTAAATGAATGCCATGATGTACTTGCCTCTGCCCATCAGAATAGGTGCTGGGTGTAATTCTCAAAATTCCGAAGTCCCAAGTACTGTAATTTGCTTTAGCAGGTACAGGAATGAAAGAAAATGTCCCAGTATTAGGGGTTTCTCTTGCCAAAGTATAAAGATATTCCCACTTGGCAAACCATTTTTCTGAGTAACTGTCACCTGCCACATAAAGGAAAAAAATCTTTTTGGATGCTGTAAAAGAATAGTTAGCTACATGACTGAAATTAGATGCCTTCACCCATATGTAAATTAAGAGAAAAGCTGGCATTACTGGCATGAGTTATCTATACTTGCATATCTCTTCTTGAATCTTCAGAGAAAGTGACAGCATGATGCGCAGAGCTCTGCACGGAAGCTGACAACTGACAACTGCTTGTGCACAGATAGGAAAAGTATTACTTTACCTG
This sequence comes from Oxyura jamaicensis, assembly GCF_011077185.1. Taxonomy (NCBI): domain Eukaryota; kingdom Metazoa; phylum Chordata; class Aves; order Anseriformes; family Anatidae; genus Oxyura; species Oxyura jamaicensis. Next base: position 13,346 of record NC_048907.1, on the reverse strand, counting down.
TTTCCTGGTAACCCCAGACTTCTATGTTGATATGGGTTGCCGTTAGTGCCTTGTGTGTCCAGGTGAGAGTTAAGTTTCCATCAATGTTGGGGGTGCCATAGTATTGCCATTTTGTCTCATTTACCAACATGCATTTTTCTCCATCTGGAACTTTGCTGTGATGTACTGGTTTACAGAACACACACACAAAAAGTCAAAATTAATGACAAGAAAAAGGACAAAATTAACAAAATTTTTGTTCTGCATAGCAAGGAAAAGGTGCCACTATAGTATCTAAGATTTAGCAGTATTTCTTCTGTGCATGTTTTCTAACATGATGATACAAAAAGAGTAAATTGAAGGTGAGAGAATACAACCCCTACTAATTTATGACATAGTCCTCAGATTACAACACCAGGGTGTAATTCTTTTCTAACCTGCTAAAAGGAAACTGTTTTGGTCAGCCTCACTTTTGAGCAGGACCTTCTCTGACTTAATGCTGCTGATGCTGAACAGCAGCAGAACTCACTCATTGTAAAGTTCATCTCTCAAAATATGAATCACTGTAAGAGGAGCAAGAATGACTTTTTTGAGGTCAAACATTAAGGAAGAAGAGAAGTGATCAAAAGGGAAAGGCTCATGTAATCCTGCATTTGTGGAGCAAGAATACAGACAGAAGAGTGTTATCATAAATTTTAGTAACCTGATAACCAAGTTCCAGAGTACGGAAATGTCAGCCCGTCATCTGTAGAAACTTCAAAGGGGATGAAACCAGTTTCATATAGCAATGGGGAGATACAGTGGGCTTTTCCATCCTTACCAACATAGCCACTGGTTTTGATTTTCTTCTTGAACCTGTTGATATTGAAAACATTTCTCAGAGCCCCTGTTGAGAGAAGAATTCTGAATGTCTCAGTTATGTTTCATTATGCAACCCTGTGTCATGTGCTGATCATTCCAAGTCCCATCGCTATTTTGCTTGTAGCAGTGAATATAAACTAGAAAGCTCATGTGTACTTTGTGCTTATTACAGCAGTGGGGATTCTGCTGTGCACTGCACAAATACGGAGCAAACTGCTAGCCTTAGATTTACTATTTAATTATGGGAGGGACATGATAAATTAGTAACAAACAACAAAGGGATAGCAGGAAGACAAAGGTGATGTTATAAGATTAGCAGGATTACAGGGTTGTATTTTACAGAACAAATACCCGAGTTAAAGGTTTTCCTGATGAAGAACTAAAAACCTTTTCAAGCGCTGCTTTGCAGATTGGAAGAACTAAAATCTGACTCAGAACATTCTGTGGAAAAAATGCCAGGATATCAGGGCTGGTAAAATTCAGTGTGCCATACATCTGGCATGTGTGATGTGTACCTAAGGCTGACATGCTTAGGATCAAGGGTTTGTCTTACAGGAAAAAGATACAGTGCCCTGTATACATTCTTTTCTTGTTGCTTGAGTCTTGTTATGGTTTAATAAATTAATATTTCTGTTTCTCAAAATGGAATGTTAAAGAATACTAGCATCAAAGAGCTCTGAAAGGAAATCCTTTCAGAAAAGTCACTGTCGTGATATGTTCAGAGAAGGACTAAGAGAGCAGTGATTGTATCTCACAATAACCTGACCTACAGGAAATGATCCTGTGTAGAAATACAGACAACATGTATCTTTATGGGTGACTGTTAAAAGAACCTTTGCATGTTTTATAATTTTGACAGCTCTAGAAGATAAGGTTTTCACTCTTGCTTAGACAAGTCTTGTTTTGTGGTAATTACCTATTGTCAAAAAGTGAGATTAGAAAAGATAACATCCCTTTGGTAGAGGAATATAAAATCATGGCCCACCTGCACGTTATCACAGAGGTATTAAAAGCTGTATTTTCAATCAAAATGTCTTTGCCTCCCATCAGAGATCCTGAGTACGGAGAAATTTGAAGACAAAATTCATTATAATCAGGACAGCAAATCCCCAAGGACTGGCACGTCACCTGGCAAGAACAGGTACCAAGAAGCTCTCCACATTGATGTGAGCAAGAGTCTTGAGCCCCTTATTAAAGAACAAGACAAGAAAGAAAAACAAACAAACAAACAAATAAAATAGGAATGTCACTGAGCTCCTCTAGATGTTCTCTGAACATCTCTAAACATCTAAAGAACTACTGTAAATGAAACAGGCTGTTTATGTCAGATGAACATTATTTTAGAATGTATTTAGATGACGGCATTAATCATCTGTGCATTACGTGATTACCTTTCATTTTGATTAGAAAAATACACTTATTAACCTCTCACACCATATATAATTCACCTACCCCACGGGTATTTTTATAACTAGTAGAAAGATAAATCTCCAGAGCAGCCTCCCAGATACTGTCATTAATCATAGTTATTTCTATAAACAGTTCCTGAGCAAACCAGAAAGGGGTCCTATTGTTGTCAACCCTACACAGGGATCAATGAGAACAGAAGGCTAGTGCTGTTGGATGAATGAAAAGTTAACATTAGAGACAAAGTGTGTTCCAACATGAAATTATGAAAAGCTTCTGAAATGTCATCCTTTTGTGCATTTTAAATGAGTCTAACCTTAACATTGTAGATGTTAAAATGATTAGGTAGGCGGACAGGTGACTATGTCCTCGAATGAGGCCTATCTGAAGAGACCACAAGTAACTACTGGACATGACATGAAAAACTGCTGAACACAACAAATAAAGCAGTGAGAAGTTGACAGAAGTTACAGTAACATTGTAAGAAGTGGATGGATTTCAGAGACTGTCCAGCAGGAGTTGAGTGAGGTGGACAAACTGCACAGATAATTGGGAGCATTGTGGACCTTTCAAGAGTGGAATCTTGCAAGACCCACACTGCTTGGGTTACTATATCAGTAATACAGGCTGAGATGACCTAGGTAATCTAGGACTGTGTTAGTCTGCGTGGTTGGTTGTGTTAATATGGTGAATGTAGTATGTGTATCTGCCTCTCTGGAATGGGGGAGTTATCCTTCGTACTGGTTGGACCAACAAACAGGAACAGCAGTAACCCCATATGTGGGACTGGGATATAAGGAATTTCCAAGTACAGAAGATCTGGCTGTGGTGAATTGAGGAGGAGAAATCTACTTCATTCCAAAATCCATTGGATTGACCTCCTTCCCAAAGGTCATCAACAATGTATGAACAAGACTAGGAGAGGAAGAAAGAATTATGGTCACACCTGATGGAGCTGAAGTGCAATTGCTTCCTGTTGCAGTTAGGACAGTTTCTGTCAAAAGGAGGTGAAAATGCCAAATATTTTTGGTTTGTGTATGGGGGCTGAAGGCAGGGAGGGGGCAGGGAATGTCAGGGAAGGCTGTTTTTCAGTAAGGTGGAGAGAGCAAGAAAATGAAAAGGCAGTAAAATCTCCCCCCAACTTCCCCCCTCACCCCACCCTCCCCCCATCTCCCTCTCTGCCAGCCTGCCTCCTTCATGCTAGCTAGCATAATATGTGAGTATAGGTCAGAGAACAGGAACAGTAGTCAGAAATGAAGGTCATCCTTCTTTCTCTACTAGAACACCTACCTGTCACGGAAGTAGAAATGCTTGTTCAATAAAGGGAACTAGAAATTTCACATATATCTTTAAAAATAGTGTTCTCCAGATTGTCTGTTTACTTACAAAAATGATCCATTATCTTACTGGAAATAACAGAGGAAGGGGTTGAAAATTACATGGTACTGATAAGTGCAAGCTTGTGTGCCCCATGCTTTAGTTTGTACAAATGGTATCAGAAATTTATTACTGAGTATGTATCTGAAGTTCAGAAGTCAAAAAAGTTTGTAGTTTAAAGAAGAAAATAAATTTGAAAGCCACTCACCTGTATTCCAAAGGGCACTGAGGGAGAAGAGAATGAAGAAAGAAACACCTACACCAACAAATTTCATATTTTGTCCAGATGATTCAGGACGGCTGATTGTGATAGCCTTTGTGCCCGTCAGGGAAAAGCCTTTTATAGAAACACGTGTCCAGAAATGATCAAGATTCTCACTGTTCAAAGGTTTGTCGTAAATTACTGAAGCAAAACAAACTGAAGGAAATGCTCTATTTCAGAGGTCATCTCTCATTCAGGAAAAGATGAAGGGAGTGCAGGAGGTAGTCAGAAGAACTCCTACACATTATTTTAATAATCACTTTTTTTTTTTTTTTCTAAAATGAAAGGAAATGCTTTTTTTTTTTTTTTTTTTTTTTTTTTTTTACAAGCACTTAAGCTCCAAAGGTCAGGACCATGGAGTCTGTGACATGGGGTGTTATGTTTTAATTTTACTAAAGAAACTGAAAATGGCTATCAGTAAGAAAAAAAAAGAACAGATGCTGACAGTACAGTTTTGCTCAGGAGATAATGTGACATTGTGAAAGCATGTTTACTGCACAATATTTGTTGGCATGAGAGTCGTAAAAGATAAAAAGACATTCATAAGCAGCTCTAATTGAAAATATGTGGTGTTAGCACAATGAAATGGACTACAGAAGCCTTATGACAGAAACACAAGGATATTCTGGCACCAAAGTAGGGCAGAGCTGTTGTGGTGGACACTAATGTGTAATTGTATGCTACAATAGCAAAACAGAAACTTTGTGATGGAGAGAGGTTGGTTGGTTATTTTTTGAATCTTCACACTGCCTGAAAACTTGGGAACAGTTTTTTTGCTGACTTTGTAGAGTGAAGATTTTCACCAGGAATATTTGAGGCCTATTGCATCTACAGTAACAGAGGGGCTATGGTAGAGTCAAGGTAGCCTACCAGTTCCTAATGAAATGTGCAATTTTGTTTGGAAGGTGTTGCTGCCACGTGGCATGGCAAAAGATTGCATCTGAAGTTTGAGATATAGGAGTGCTCTTCACAGTCTCATCCCTTTAGTCCTTGCTGCTCTAAAACAATCCCACTGGGATTATGGGGGTTGGAACAATTCCTGTTCATGACTGAAATTTAAGATGAGCCTGAGCTGTAGTTAGTGAAAAAGTACAAAATTTAGAGCCCTGTGAGTTGTGTTGATTTGATTCATGTCAGTATAGAACAATGATGGCATTACATGATGAAATGTAACTTTTAAGCTAAAAAAGAACACCAGTGCGCTCTTCTTTTCAACCATGCGAAGGAGGGAACAGGGGCCCAGCAAGCATGTAAATAAAGATAAGGGGGAACAAGAACTGCTGATCCATGCATAAGAAGCTGTCCAAACCCTCTGGCACCTGACCAAGAGACCACCAAATAAGGAGAAGAGGGGAGCTGAAGGGTGACTGAAGGACAAAGCCTGAGAGGAAGACTACGAGCCTTCAATATGAGCGACCCCCAAAGGGACCCCCGGAGACTGATGCGCATGCGTTCAGGGCCAAGATCAGATTTCGGGAACTAATTATAATAACCCTGCCTTTTCTAGAAATAGTGATGAATATGTATTAGGTTAGAAATATAAAAAGTCAGCCGCCTGATGTGACGGTGTGTGTCTTGGTGGAGCAGAGACTCCTGGTGCACCCAGTGCTGTTTGCTTGTTTCTATTTGTTTAATAAATCACAAACTTTAATTGGAATCCTATCTGGGACTCAGTCATTTACCACAAGCCCTGATTCACATTCAGTGAGGAACACTGCAAGCAGTAGAGACCACGTTAGAATTCTTCAAGTAAAGCTTACAAGCAGCTAGGTTAAGGATGAGTAGAAAGATAATATAATAACTATTTATAGACCTTTGAGCTTTGGATGTTCTCTCCTTCTTTCCCCTTCTTGTTTGTTGTCTGCAGAAATACTACTCTATGTTGGATTCTTTACTGAAACTGGATGATCCGAACTGGCACTTTGCCACTTTGAAGTCCTCAGAATACATAAGTATTCTCCAGTGGAAGGATGGGCAACTGAAAGCAGAAACCAGTTCCTCATACTATACTGTTCCTGCAGCAAGCATCCTGATTCCCACTCCTGCAAGAAAGGGTAGAGGTCAGTGCCCAAGAGGCACTCTGCCTGCTATTATGGAGGAGTACAGAGCCTACAAAGACTGCAGCATTTTCAGGGATGTGAGTGTGCTTAGCACTGCTCTGACCCAAGAAAAGTTGTCACTGAGCAGCTGGTGACACTATGTGTTTGAGACAACACCAATCCCAATGCATGTCTAGGTCTCCATTGTGTGTGTGCTGATGCTGTGTCACTGGTCTTGGTGCCATCACGGTTACAATGGGTGAGTCTGTTTCAAGCTCTCTTGGACTTTTTATATTAACTCTGTGGCTTCTTCATTCCCCTTTCAACTCATATTCTCTCAGACCCCCATCTGAGGCCCGTATTTTTCATGAATTTTATTTTTGGCCTCTGGCCTCCTCAGGACTTCCCTGCTCCTGTCATAATGCCTGCTGAGGACATCCTTGTGTCCTGCAGCTCTCTTTCATCTACGTAGGCCATAGTTGGACCCCTCTTGTTCCCTCAGAACATCTCCTGAGGTCTTCTTTGTGCCCTAGAGAAGTCTTTGGTCCCCCTTGTTGTCTAGAATGACTCTATTCATTCAGTCCCTTACTTAGTAAGGCCATATGTACTCTGCAAGGATCCCCTCCCAGGTTACTCACTGTGTTCCCAAGCCTTCTTTTGCCCTTTCCCTGCAAAAATTAGGGGGAACCCTTAAAATTGGTGGGTCGAAGCCCCAAATTAGGGGGAAGGAACACAAATATTGTGGGAGGCAACCCCAAATTTGGTGGGAAGAACACTTAAATGGAAGGGTGAAGCTCCAAAATTGAGAAGGGGACCCCCAAAACTTGGGGGGAATCCCCCAAATTGGGGGGGGACCCCTAAAATTGGGGTGGAAGCCCCAAAACTTGGGGGGCGAAGCCCCAAATTAGGGGAATGAATCCCAAAATTGTGGGTAACAAGCCTGAAATGGAGAAGTGAAACACCAAAATTGGGGGGAAACCCCAAAAACTGGGGGGAAACTCCCCCCAAAACAAAACAGAATGGGGGGCATACGAGGATGAATAATGGCGTCCTACAGCAAGCAGTGAGGCTCATTTTTCCGGGGAACGCTGGGAAATGTAGTTCTTGGGCAATGTGTTTCCAGGAGGCCATGTTGGGTTCCCAGGGCATGCCGGGAGGTGTAGTTCTGGAGAATCCTATTTCCGGGCGGCCATGTTGAGAATACTGGGAATGCTGGGAAATGTAGTCCTTGGACTTTGGGCATCCGGGCGGCCATATTGATATTCCAGGGAATCCTGGGAGATGTAGTTCTCCAGCACAGGAGTTCCGGGCAGCCATGTTGGCTGCCCAGAGCATGCCGGGTTAGGGCTTAAAAGTTTTGAGGGTTACGGTTGTAAGGGTTCTTAGGGTTAGGGCTTTAGGATTTTTAGGGTTAGAGTTGGAAAGGTTTTTAGGGTTAGGATAAGGGTTAGGCTTAAGTGTTAGGGTTAGGTTTAGGGTCAGGGTGTGCTTTTTCTCTTGTCTCTGCAGGTGCTTTGTGCGGTCTTGAACAGGGAAATCACCGTGTCATGGCACAGCGAGGGAAGGTGAGAATGTTGTCAGCCTGGTCGTCCCTTATCCAAAGCAAAGGGAAGATGTTCAGGTGTTTCCCTTTAAGGGTCTGAGGTGAGGCTGTTTGGGATAGAGGAGCAGTGTGGCAGGTGTTGCCTGCAAGCACAGTGGTCATTTTGTCTTTTTGTGTTCCCAGGTGGCATGGGTGATGCTGTCTACTCCTTTTTACCTTTTGAGCTTTGATCTAATTTCCAGGTACAGAGGCAAGTGGAATGCTGTTTTAAAATGATAAAATTGAATATGGGGTCACTTATGTTGTTGAGGGATGGGTGCTGATGCTGGCAGCTGAATGTTTATCTTCTGGCTGGGTTTTCTTTTGTTCAGGCTGAAATGCAGTGCGCGGTATAGAATGTCACGACCCGAGCTGCCTCTGGAGTGACTCTGGTGAGTAATGAACAGAGGCAGCTGTTATGTTTGGGTGCGGTTGTCACTACAGTTATTTTACTACCTCAAATAGAGTAAAATTCCAGTTTGCCTTTTAGAGGTGCTATAGGTGGTTTAAGAGAACAGATGGAAGCATCTGCCATGTGGGGTAGGTAAGCAGCTGAGGTAAAGGAGGGGATGAGAGCAACTGTCCGAAGGGTGCTGTGGCTTTTGCTATTGGAGTTGCTTTCTCTTCTGTTTATCAGCTGCACGGACAAGGTGGGTTGTGATAGTCTTTAGAATAGGAGCAAAGCAGGTCACTTGAATGCTGCATGGTTCCTTAGAAAGGTGTTGTAGAGGAGAAAAGCTTTCAGTATTCCAAGTTGAAGCAAAAGCTTTCAATATTCAAAGCTGATGTAAAAGCATGGGGATTGTTGCTTCTAGAAAAACCCCAGTTCTCTTGTCTGCACTCTGCATGCTGTTGAGCTAAGCCAAATAAATAAACCACAGCTGCTGCTCATCCTGCTCTCTTTCTACTTTCTTGCGTTTTGCCCCTCCCTTTTCCCAGGTGATTGGGTTTGGGTGCTGGGCGGGGACAAATGGTATATGAGCCCCAGGCACACTATCAGAGAGTTCACTCTGCCTGAGCTTCTCTTTGGGGTAAGTGCTTTGTTTTTCCTTCAGTTAGTTGCAGGGTTCTTTAGGTGGGTTGGAGTCTATGGACTGATGCGTTTCCAAGTAGAGACTGGCAGGCATTTCTTTTTGAGGTTAAAACTACTAGGGTCTGTTAGAGGAAAGCAGTCTATATAGTAGTAAGTGTCTTTACTACATGCAGCTCTTCAGATTAGTAATTGTTATAGCATGTTTATGGATAGAATGACAATGCTAGTTTGTGTGTTTGCTTTGTGGTTCTAGGTTCCTTATGGTTTATCACAGAACTGTGGGGCTTACTGTGAGTCTTTGCCTGTATGTCAAATATTATCAAAGCTGCAACTGTGGTGTCAAAGGGATGGAGCAGGGTTTAGGAGAAATGAATCACTGAAGTTCCCTGTGCAAGCATGTATCTGAAAACAGGAGCGGTAGGCAGGTTTTCAGGGTTAGGGACAGTTTGTTATATTTTTGGAGCTTTTGCCTGTGGTTTCTGGTTTCTATGTTTGAGTCCTCTGCAAGTACCTGTACTGTTTCTGTGTCCATCACAGGCATGACCTTCTCTCTTTGTTTCTTGTAGCCCAGGTCTTAGGCACGGACTAAGCTGGAGACTTGAATGAAGCATGAGGGTGAGTGGATGGCAGTGTGAGCCCTGAGTTGGTCGGTGGATTGTGTTAGTCTGTTTTGCCTGCCAGGCAGGCCTTGCAAGCACCTTGTGACAGCAGAGTACATCTCCTGCCACGTTCCTGACGTGCACCAGATGTCAGTGGTTCCAGTTCCTGAAATGCTGGAGTGTACTGGGTCTGGCTGGGTTGTAAACTTTCCCTGCAGCAGCCCATACAGCGCTGTGCTCTGCACTTGTAGCTAGAACAGCAGTGGTATCACACCGGTGTTGTGTCTGCTGCTGAGAAGTGCTGGCACAGCATCAGGACTCTCTCTAACCCCCCTAGGGGGTAGGCAAAAAAGTGAGAAAGAAACATCACCAGGGCAGCTGACCTAAACCAACCAAAGGGCTATTCCATACCATATGATGTCACACTCAGCAATAAAAGGTGGAAAAAGGAAGAAGAGGGGAGGGGTAGGCTCTAGTCTTCCTCCCGAACACCGGCTATGTGCGCTGAGGCCCTGCTTCAAGGACGTGGTCAAGCATCGCTCATTGGTGTGAAATAGAGAGTTATTTCTTTCCTCTGCACTTCCACATAGCCTTTACTTGTTCTGTTCTGTTATTCCCTTTCCCCCTCCCTCTTCCCCTTTCCCTTTTTTTCTCTTTAGTTGGATTGTTTAAATAATAATAATATTTCCTTAATATTTATTTCTCTTTAATTAAATGATCCTTATCTCAACCTGTGAGTTGTTCTTTCCTTTACTTCTTACCCTCCTCATCTGAGGAGGGGGAGTGAGAGAGTGGTTGTGGTGTTCAGCTGCCTAGCACGGTAAAACCACCACATGGAGATGCTCAGAGCGCAAGGGGAGCAGGGAGCGTGATGCATCTCTTTAGGATGTTAGGTGCGCAAAGCCGGTGGTACTGGGTTGGGGGGATGTGGGTCTGGGGCGTCCTGGCTGTTGAGGTAGGGGAGGAAAGAAAAGGAGTGGGAATAGACTGTTTTGTGGATTGTGACATTTGTCTGTTCTTTCTCCCTGGTCTAAGCCATGTGACCTTAGCTCGGCACAGTTGTGAATGGAAGCGCTAAGCCTGGATTGGGAGTGGGGACAAGGTGAGTGGAGACAAGTTTGAAAACGGGCATTGTCTTCGGTTTGGTAGTCTTTTGGCCCACCTCTGGGTGATTCCTCTTTTCTGGGGATGAAGAAGATACTGGGAACAGTGTAGTTGGCCTCTGTGCTCCACACTGAGGATGGATTCTGATCCCTGAGAATTGACTTCAGGGGCAAATACTGTGTGCTGCGGGGTGGTTGGCAGGGGAAGGCGGAGAGTTGTCTAGAGGGTGTCTATGTGACTTCAGTAGCAGAGCAGGTCAGGTGACTACTGTTTTGTTTCTGAGGTGGGTGTTTCACAGGAAGAATTTTGGCTGGCGTGCCGGTGCCTGATGGCGCTTTCTTTCTGCAGGTGAAGAGGAGCCTCACGTCTGAAGCAACATCCTGGCTCGCCTTTGTGTTCCTTGTTGAGGATGGAACCTGCTTCCCAGCATTCCCAAGCGCAGTTGGGGGGCAAGTGCTATGTTTGAGCTGGGGTTGTGAATGGACACATAGGGCGAGGGTCTGTGCTTTTAAGTCATTGCAGCTGATGGGGCCTTTCAGAATTGATCATGGTCAGGCAGTGAATTTATGTGTGGGGGGTCCTGTCAGGTACGGTGTGAGCATGTGCCAGGCAGGACAGTCCACAGCTCGTTGTCTGTGTGCTGCAGTTGCTCTAGGTGCTCAGCAGTCGTGAGGGTATTGAACACTTGACCTCATCGGAATAATGCTGATGCTTAATCGGAAGCTGAGCCCCTCTTGTCTTGCAGTGGGAGCTTATGTGGGAGTCTGGATACTCATCGTGTCTGGATACTCATCGTGTCTGGATACTCA